>NW_027415471.1:0-37300 GCF_964106895.1 Numenius arquata | reverse complement strand
GCAGAACCCTCCGGAACCTTACAGAATCCCACAGACTCCTACAGACTTCTGCGGGCACTTACACAACCCTACAGGTCCCTACGGAAATCTACGGGACTCTACGGGCCCCTAGGGAACCCTTCAGATTTCGACGGAACCCTACCAGCCCCTCTGGAACCCTACAGAATACTCCAGGACCCGACAGCACTCTACAAGACCCTTAGCAACACAACGGAACCTCACTAAAACCCTATGGGCTCCTACAGAACACTGTAGGTGCCTACGGAACCCTACAGACCCGTACAGACACCTACGGGCACTTACAGAACCCTGCAGGCCCCTACGGAACCCTACAGGTACATACAGAACCCCACAGGGCCCTAGGGAACTTTACCAGCCACTACGGAACTCTACGGGCCCCTACGGAACCCTGCAGAACCCTCCAGAACCTTACAGAATCCCACGGATTCCTACAGACTCCTGCGGGCACTTACTCAACCCTAGAGGACCCTACGGAACACTACTGGCTCCTGCGGTACTCCAGAGGCCTCTAGGGAACCTACGAAGCTCTACGGAACCCCATGGATCCTTACGGAACAGTACGGGCCCCTTCAGACCTCTGCGGGCGCTTATGGAAACCTACAGGACCCTACGGAACTGTACGAGACTCTACAGGCCCCTAGGGAACACCACAGGCCCCTACGGAACCCTACACAACCCTCCGGAAACATATGGCACCCTACAAGCTCCTACCAACCCCTGCGGGCACTTACATAACCCTACAGGTCCCTACGGAAATCTACGGGACTCTACGGGCCCCTAGGGAACCCTTCAGATTTCGACGGAACCCTACAAGGCCCTCTGGAACCCTACGGAATACTCCAGGACCCGACAGGACTCTACAAGACCCTTAGCAACACAACGGAACCTCACTAAAACCCTATGGGCTCCTACAGAACACTGCAGGTGCCTACGGAACCCTACAGACACCTGCGGGCACTTACGGAAACCTGCAGGCCCCTACGGAACCCTACAGGTCCATACAGAACCCCACAGGGCCCTACGGAACTTTACCAGCCACTACGGAACTCTACGGGTCCCTACAGAACCCTGCAGAACCCTCCGGAACCTTACAGAATCCCACAGACTCCTACAGACTTCTGCTGGCACTTACACAACCCTACAAGTCCCTACAGAAATCTACGGGACTCTATGGGCCCCTAGGGAACCCTATAGATTTCGATGGAACCCTATGAGCCCCTCTGGAACCCTACAGAATACTCCAGGACCCGACAGCACTCTACAAGACCCTTAGCAACACAACGGAACCTCACTAAAACCCTATGGGCTCCTACAGAACACTGTAGGTGCCTACGGAAACCTACAGACCCCTACAGAATACTACCAGCCACTACAGAAAAATATGGCCCCTACGGAACTCTACGGAACCTGACAGAAACACTGTGGGCCCCTACAGGCCCTTGCGGGCACTTGCAGAACTCTGCAGGAACCCACGGAACTTTATGGAACCCTACCAGCCCCTACGGAAGCCTAAAGACCATTGCAGGCAGTTACGGAACGGTACAGGGCCCTAGGGAACTTTACCAGCCACTACGGAACTCTACGGGCCCCTACAGAACCCTGCAGAACCCTCCGGAACCTTACAGAATCCCACGGATTCCTACAGACTCCTGCGGGCACTTACTCAACCCTAGAGGACCCTACGGAACACTACTGGCTCCTGCGGTACTCCAGAGGCCTCTAGGGAACCTACGAAGCTCTACGGAACCCTATGGATCCTTACGGAACAGTATGGGCCCCTTCAGACCTCTGCGGGCGCTTATGGAAACCTACAGGACCCTACGGAACTGTACGAGACTCTACAGGCCCCTAGGGAACACCACAGGCCCCTACGGAACCCTACACAACCCTCCGGAAACATATGGCACCCTACAAGCTCCTACCAACCCCTGCGGGCACTTACACAACCCTACAGGCCCCTACGGAAATCTACGGGACTCTACGGGCCCCTAGGGAACCCTATAGATTTCGACGGAACCCTACCAGCCCCTCTGGAACCCTACAGAATACTCCAGGACCCGACAGCACTCTACAAGACCCTTAGCAACACAACGGAACCTCACTAAAACCCTATGGGCTCCTACAGAACACTGCAGGTGCCTACAGAACCCTACAGACACCTGCGGGCACTTACGGAAACCTGCAGGCCCCTACGGAACCCTACAGGTCCATACAGAACCCCACAGGGCCCTACGGAACTTTACCAGCCACTACGGAACTCTACGGGTCCCTACGGAACCCTGCAGAACCCTCCGGAACCTTACAGAATCCCACAGATTCCTACAGACTTCTGCGGGCACTTACACAACCCTACAGGTCCCTACGGAAATCTACGGGACTCTATGGGCCCCTAGGGAACCCTATAGATTTCGATGGAACCCTATGAGCCCCTCTGGAACCCTACAGAATACTCCAGGACCCGACAGCACTCTACAAGACCCTTAGCAACACAACGGAACCTCACTAAAACCCTATGGGCTCCTACAGAACACTGTAGGTGCCTACGGAAACCTACAGACCCCTACAGAATACTACCAGCCACTACAGAAAAATATGGCCCCTACGGAACTCTACGGAACCTGGCAGAAACACTGTGGGCCCCTACAGGCCCTTGCGGGCACTTGCAGAACTCTGAACCCACGGAACTTTATGGAACCCTACCAGCCCCTACGGAAGCCTAAAGACCATTGCAGGCAGTTACGGAACGGTACAGGGCCCTAGGGAACTTTACCAGCCACTACGGAACTCTACGGGCCCCTACAGAACCCTGCAGAACCCTCCGGAACCTTACAGAATCCCACGGATTCCTACAGACTCCTGCGGGCACTTACTCAACCCTAGAGGACCCTACGGAACACTACTGGCTCCTGCGGTACTCCAGAGGCCTCTAGGGAACCTACGAAGCTCTACGGAACCCTATGGATCCTTACGGAACAGTATGGGCCCCTTCAGACCTCTGCGGGCGCTTATGGAAACCTACAGGACCCTACGGAACTGTACGAGACTCTACAGGCCCCTAGGGAACACCACAGGCCCCTACGGAACCCTACACAACCCTCCGGAAACATATGGCACCCTACAAGCTCCTACCAACCCCTGCGGGCACTTACACAACCCTACAGGCCCCTACGGAAATCTACGGGACTCTACGGGCCCCTAGGGAACCCTATAGATTTCGACGGAACCCTACCAGCCCCTCTGGAACCCTACAGAATACTCCAGGACCCGACAGCACTCTACAAGACCCTTAGCAACACAACGGAACCTCACTAAAACCCTATGGGCTCCTACAGAACACTGCAGGTGCCTACAGAACCCTACAGACACCTGCGGGCACTTACGGAAACCTGCAGGCCCCTACGGAACCCTACAGGTCCATACAGAACCCCACAGGGCCCTACGGAACTTTACCAGCCACTACGGAACTCTACGGGTCCCTACGGAACCCTGCAGAACCCTCCGGAACCTTACAGAATCCCACAGATTCCTACAGACTTCTGCGGGCACTTACACAACCCTACAGGTCCCTACGGAAATCTACGGGACTCTATGGGCCCCTAGGGAACCCTATAGATTTCGATGGAACCCTACGAGGCCCTCTGGAACCCTACAGAATACTCCAGGACCCGACAGCACTCTACAAGACCCTTAGCAACACAACGGAACCTCACTAAAATCCTATGGGCTCCTACTGAACACTGCAGGCGCCTACGGAACCCTACAGACCCCTACAGAATACTACCAGCCACTACAGAAAAATATGGTCCCTACGGAACTCTACGGAACCTGACAGAAACACTGTGAGCCCCTACAGGCCCTTGCGGGCACTTGCAGAACTCTGCAGGAACCCACGGAACTTTATGGAACCCTACCAGCCCCTACGGAAGCCTAAAGACCCTTGCAGGCAGTTACGGAACGGTACAGGGCCCTAGGGAACTTTACCAGCCACTACGGAACTCTACGGGCCCCTACGGAACCCTGCAGAACCCTCCAGAACCTTACAGAATCCCACGGATTCCTACAGACTCCTGCGGGCACTTAAACAACCCTAGAGGACCCTACGGAACACTACTGGCTCCTGCCGTACTCCAGAGGCCTCTAGGGAACCTAAGAAGCTCTACGGAACCCTATGGATCCTTACGGAACAGTACGGGCCCCTTCAGACCTCTGCGGGCGCTTATGGAAACCTACAGGACCCTACGGAACTGTACGAGACTCTACAGGCCCCTAGGGAACACCACAGGCCCCTACGGAACCCTACACAACCCTCCGGAAACATATGGCACCCTACAAGCTCCTACCAACCCCTGCGGGCACTTACATAACCCTACAGGTCCCTGCGGAAATCTACGGGACTCTACGGGCCCCTAGGGAACCCTTCAGATTTTGACGGAACCCTACCAGCCCCTCTGGAACCCTACAGAATACTCCAGGACCCGACAGCACTCTACAAGACCCTTAGCAACACAACGGAACCTCACTAAAACCCTATGGGCTCCTACAGAACACTGCAGGTGCCTACGGAACCCTACAGACACCTGCGGGCACTTACGGAACCCTGCAGGCCCCTACGGAACCCTACAGGTCCATACAGAACCCCACAGGGCCCTACGGAACTTTACCAGCCACTACGGAACTCTACGGGTCCCTACGGAACCCTGCAGAACCCTCCGGAACCTTACAGAATCCCACAGATTCCTACAGACTTCTGCGGGCACTTACGCAACCCTACAGGTCCCTACGGAAATCTACGGGACTCTATGGGCCCCTAGGGAACCCTATAGATTTCGATGGAACCCTACGAGGCCCTCTGGAACCCTACAGAATACTCCAGGACCCGACAGCACTCTACAAGACCCTTAGCAACACAACGGAACCTCACTAAAATCCTATGGGCTCCTACTGAACACTGCAGGCGCCTACGGAACCCTACAGACCCCTACAGAATACTACCAGCCACTACAGAAAAATATGGTCCCTACGGAACTCTACGGAACCTGACAGAAACACTGTGGGCCCCTACAGGCCCTTGCGGGCACTTGCAGAACTCTGCAGGAACCCACGGAACTTTATGGAACCCTACCAGCCCCTACGGAAGCCTAAAGACCCTTGCAGGCAGTTACGGAACGGTACAGGGCCCTAGGGAACTTTACCAGCCACTACGGAACTCTACGGGCCCCTACGGAACCCTGCAGAACCCTCCAGAACCTTACAGAATCCCACGGATTCCTACAGACTCCTGCGGGCACTTAAACAACCCTAGAGGACCCTACGGAACACTACTGGCTCCTGCGGTACTCCAGAGGCCTCTAGGGAACCTACGAAGCTCTACGGAACCCTATGGATCCTTACGGAACAGTACGGGCCCCTTCAGACCTCTGCGGGCCCTTATGGAAACCTACAGGACCCTACGGAACTGTACGAGACTCTACAGGCCCCTAGGGAACACCACAGGCCCCTACGGAACCCTACACAACCCTCCGGAAACATATGGCACCCTACAAGTTCCTACCAACCCCTGCGGGCACTTACACAACCCTACAGGTCCCTACGGAAATCTACGGGACTCTACGGGCCCCTAGGGAACCCTTCAGATTTCGACGGAACCCTACCAGCCCCTCTGGAACCCTACAGAATACTCCAGGACCCGACAGCACTCTACAAGACCCTTAGCAACACAACGGAACCTCACTAAAACCCTATGGGCTCCTACAGAACACTGCAGGTGCCTACGGAACCCTACAGACCCCTACGGAACCCTACAGACACCTGCGGGCACTTACGGAAACCTGCAGGCCCCTACGGAACCCTACAGGTTCATACAGAACCCCACAGGGCCCTACGGAACTTTACCAGCCACTACGGAACTCTACGGGTCCCTACGGAACCCTGCAGAACCCTCCGGAACCTTACAGAATCCCACAGACTCCTACAGACTTCTGCCGGCACTTACACAACCCTACAGGTCCCTACGGAAATCTACGGGACTCTATGGGCCCCTAGGGAACCCTACGGATTTCGATGGAACCCTATGAGGCCCTCTGGAACCCTACAGAATACTCCAGGACCCGACAGCACTCTACAAGACCCTTAGCAACACAACGGAACCTCACTAAAACCCTATGGGCTCCTACTGAACACTGCAGGCGCCTACGGAACCCTACAGACCCCTACAGAATACTACCAGCCACTACAGAAAAATATGGTCCCTACGGAACTCTACGGAACCTGACAGAAACACTGTGGGCCCCTACAGGCCCTTGCGGGCACTTGCAGAACTCTGCAGGAACCCACGGAACTTTATGGAACCCTACCAGCCCCTACGGAAGCCTAAAGACCCTTGCAGGCAGTTACGGAACGGTACAGGGCCCTAGGGAACTTTACCAGCCACTACGGAACCCTACACAACCCTCCGGAAACATATGGCACCCTACAAGCTCCTACCCACCCCTGCGGGCACTTACATAACCCTACAGGCCCCTACGGAAATCTACGGGACTCTATGGGCCCCTAGGGAACCCTATAGATTTCGATGGAACCCTACGAGGCCCTCTGGAACCCTACAGAATACTCCAGGACTAGACAGCACTCTACAAGACCCTTAGCAACACAACGGAACCTCACTAAAACCCTATGGGCTCCTACAGAACACTGCAGGTGCCTACGGAACCCTACAGACACCTGCGGGCACTTACGGAACCCTGCAGGCCCCTACGGAACCCTACAGGTCCATACAGAACCCCACAGGGCCCTACAGAACTTTACCAGCCACTACGGAACTCTACGGGTCCCTACGGAACCCTGCAGAACCCTCCGGAACCTTACAGAATCCCACAGACTCCTACAGACTTCTGCGGGCACTTACACAACCCTACAGGTCCCTACGGAAATCTACGGGACTCTACGGGCCCCTAGGGAACCCTTCAGATTTCGACGGAACCCTACCAGCCCCTCTGGAACCCTACAGAATACTCCAGGACCCGACAGCACTCTACAAGACCCTTAGCAACACAACGGAACCTCACTAAAACCCTATGGGCTCCTACAGAACACTGTAGGTGCCTACGGAACCCTACAGACCCGTACAGACACCTACGGGCACTTACAGAACCCTGCAGGCCCCTACAGAACCCTACAGGTCCATACAGAACCCCACAGGGCCCTAGGGAACTTTACCAGCCACTACGGAACTCTACGGGCCCCTACGGAACCCTGCAGAACCCTCCAGAACCTTACAGAATCCCACGGATTCCTACAGACTCCTGCGGGCACTTACTCAACCCTAGAGGACCCTACGGAACACTACTGGCTCCTGCGGTACTCCAGAGGCCTCTAGGGAACCTACGAAGCTCTACGGAACCCCATGGATCCTTACGGAACAGTACGGGCCCCTTCAGACCTCTGCGGGCGCTTATGGAAACCTACAGGACCCTACGGAACTGTACGAGACTCTACAGGCCCCTAGGGAACACCACAGGCCCCTACGGAACCCTACACAACCCTCCGGAAACATATGGCACCCTACAAGCTCCTACCAACCCCTGCGGGCACTTACATAACCCTACAGGTCCCTGCGGAAATCTACGGGACTCTACGGGCCCCTAGGGAACCCTTCAGATTTCGACGGAACCCTACAAGGCCCTCTGGAACCCTACGGAATACTCCAGGACCCGACAGGACTCTACAAGACCCTTAGCAACACAACGGAACCTCACTAAAACCCTATGGGCTCCTACAGAACACTGCAGGTGCCTACGGAACCCTACAGACACCTGCGGGCACTTACGGAACCCTGCAGGCCCCTACGGAACCCTACAGGTCCATACAGAACCCCACAGGGCCCTACGGAACTTTACCAGCCACTATGGAACTCTACGGGTCCCTACAGAACCCTGCAGAACCCTCCAGAACCTTACAGAATCCCACAGACTCCTACAGACTTCTGCGGGCACTTACACAACCCTACAAGTCCCTACAGAAATCTACGGGACTCTATGGGCCCCTAGGGAACCCTATAGATTTCGATGGAACCCTACGAGGCCCTCTGGAACCCTACAGAATACTCCAGGACCCGACAGCACTCTACAAGACCCTTAGCAACACAACGGAACCTCACTAAAATCCTATGGGCTCCTACTGAACACTGCAGGCGCCTACGGAACCCTACAGACCCCTACAGAATACTACCAGCCACTACAGAAAAATATGGTCCCTACGGAACTCTACGGAACCTGACAGAAACACTGTGGGCCCCTACAGGCCCTTGCGGGCACTTGCAGAACTCTGCAGGAACCCACGGAACTTTATGGAACCCTACCAGCCCCTACGGAAGCCTAAAGACCCTTGCAGGCAGTTACGGAACGGTACAGGGCCCTAGGGAACTTTACCAGCCACTATGGAACTCTACGGGCCCCTACGGAACCCTGCAGAACCCTCCAGAACCTTACAGAATCCCACGGATTCCTACAGACTCTTGCGGGCACTTACTCAACCCTAGAGGACCCTACGGAACACTACTGGCTCCTGCGGTACTCCAGAGGCCTCTAGGGAACCTAAGAAGCTCTACGGAACCCTATGGATCCTTACGGAACAGTACGGGCCCCTTCAGACCTCTGCGGGTGCTTATGGAAACCTACAGGACCCTACGGAACTGTACGAGACTCTACAGGCCCCTAGGGAACACCACAGGCCCCTACGGAACCCTACACAACCCTCCGGAAACATATGGCACCCTACAAGCTCCTACCAACCCCTGCGGGCACTTACACAACCCTACAGGCCCCTACGGAAATCTACGGGACTCTACGGGCCCCTAGGGAACCCTTCAGATTTCGACGGAACCCTACAAGGCCCTCTGGAACCCTACAGAATACTCCAGGACCCGACAGCACTCTACAAGACCCTTAGCAACACAACGGAACCTCACTAAAACCCTATGGGCTCCTACAGAACACTGCAGGTGCCTACGGAACCCTACAGACCCCTACGGAACCCTACAGACACCTGCGGGCACTTACGGAAACCTGCAGGCCCCTACGGAACCCTACAGGTCCATACAGAACCCCACAGGGCCCTACGGAACTTTACCAGCCACTACGGAACTCTACGGGTCCCTACGGAACCCTGCAGAACCCTCCGGAACCTTACAGAATCCCACAGACTCCTACAGACTTCTGCGGGCACTTACACAACCCTACAGGTCCCTACGGAAATCTACGGGACTCTATGGGCCCCTAGGGAACACTACGGATTTCGATGGAACCCTACGAGGCCCTCTGGAACCCTACAGAATACTCCAGGACCCGACAGCACTCTACAAGACCCTTAGCAACACAACGGAACCTCACTAAAACCCTATGGGCTCCTACTGAACACTGCAGGCGCCTACGGAACCCTACAGACCCCTACAGAATACTACCAGCCACTACAGAAAAATATGGTCCCTACGGAATTCTACGGAACCTGACAGAAACACTGTGGGCCCCTACAGGCCCTTGCGGGCACTTGCAGAACTCTGCAGGAACCCACGGAACTTTATGGAACCCTACCAGCCCCTACGGAAGCCTAAAGACCCTTGCAGGCAGTTACGGAACGGTACAGGGCCCTAGGGAACTTTACCAGCCACTACGGAACCCTACACAACCCTCCGGAAACATATGGCACCCTACAAGCTCCTACCAACCCCTGCGGGCACTTACATAACCCTACAGGCCCCTACGGAAATCTACGGGACTCTATGGGCCCCTAGGGAACCCTATAGATTTCGATGGAACCCTACGAGGCCCTCTGGAACCCTACAGAATACTCCAGGACCCGACAGCACTCTACAAGACCCTTAGCAACACAACGGAACCTCACTAAAACCCTATGGGCTCCTACAGAACACTGTAGGTGCCTACGGAACCCTACAGACCCGTACAGACACCTACGGGCACTTACAGAACCCTGCAGGCCCCTACAGAACCCTACAGGTACATACAGAACCCCACAGGGCCCTACAGAACTTTACCAGCCACTACGGAACTCTACGGGCCCCTACGGAACCCTGCAGAACCCTCCAGAACCTTACAGAATCCCACAGACTCCTACAGACTTCTGCTGGCACTTACACAACCCTACAAGTCCCTACAGAAATCTACGGGACTCTATGGGCCCCTAGGGAACCCTATAGATTTCGATGGAACCCTATGAGCCCCTCTGGAACCCTACAGAATACTCCAGGACCCGACAGCACTCTACAAGACCCTTAGCAACACAACGGAACCTCACTAAAACCCTATGGGCTCCTACAGAACACTGTAGGTGCCTACGGAAACCTACAGACCCCTACAGAATACTACCAGCCACTACAGAAAAATATGGCCCCTACGGAACTCTACGGAACCTGGCAGAAACACTGTGGGCCCCTACAGGCCCTTGCGGGCACTTGCAGAACTCTGCAGGAACCCACGGAACTTTATGGAACCCTACCAGCCCCTACGGAAGCCTAAAGACCATTGCAGGCAGTTACGGAACGGTACAGGGCCCTAGGGAACTTTACCAGCCACTACGGAACTCTACGGGCCCCTACGGAACCCTGCAGAACCCTCCAGAACCTTAGAGAATCCCACGGATTCCTACAGACTCCTGCGGGCACTTAAACAACCCTAGAGGACCCTACGGAACACTACTGGCTCCTGCGGTACTCCAGAGGCCTCTAGGGAACCTACGAAGCTCTACGGAACCCTATGGATCCTTACGGAACAGTACGGGCCCCTTCAGACCTCTGCGGGCCCTTATGGAAACCTACAGGACCCTACGGAATTGTACGAGACTCTACAGGCCCCTAGGGAACACCACAGGCCCCTACGGAACCCTACACAACCCTCCGGAAACATATGGCACCCTACAAGTTCCTACCAACCCCTGCGGGCACTTACACAACCCTACAGGTCCCTACGGAAATCTACGGGACTCTACGGGCCCCTAGGGAACCCTTCAGATTTTGACGGAACCCTACCAGCCCCTCTGGAACCCTACAGAATACTCCAGGACCCGACAGCACTCTACAAGACCCTTAGCAACACAACGGAACCTCACTAAAACCCTATGGGCTCCTACAGAACACTGTAGGTGCCTACGGAACCCTACAGACACCTGCGGGCACTTACGGAACCCTGCAGGCCCCTACGGAACCCTACAGGTCCATACAGAACCCCACAGGGCCCTAGGGAACTTTACCAGCCACTACGGAACTCTACGGGCCCCTACGGAACCCTGCAGAACCCTCCAGAACCTTACAGAATCCCACGGATTCCTACAGACTCCTGCGGGCACTTAAACAACCCTAGAGGACCCTACGGAACACTACTGGCTCCTGCGGTACTCCAGAGGCCTCTAGGGAACCTACGAAGCTCTACGGAACCCTATGGATCCTTACGGAACAGTACGGGCCCCTTCAGACCTCTGCGGGCCCTTATGGAAACCTACAGGACCCTACGGAATTGTACGAGACTCTACAGGCCCCTAGGGAACACCACAGGCCCCTACGGAACCCTACACAACCCTCCGGAAACATATGGCACCCTACAAGTTCCTACCAACCCCTGCGGGCACTTACACAACCCTACAGGTCCCTACGGAAATCTACGGGACTCTACGGGCCCCTAGGGAACCCTTCAGATTTTGACGGAACCCTACCAGCCCCTCTGGAACCCTACAGAATACTCCAGGACCCGACAGCACTCTACAAGACCCTTAGCAACACAACGGAACCTCACTAAAACCCTATGGGCTCCTACAGAACACTGTAGGTGCCTACGGAACCCTACAGACACCTGCGGGCACTTACGGAACCCTGCAGGCCCCTACGGAACCCTACAGGTCCATACAGAACCCCACAGGGCCCTAGGGAACTTTACCAGCCACTACGGAACTCTACGGGTCCCTACGGAACCCTGCAGAACCCTCAGGAACCTTACAGAATCCCACAGACTCCTACAGACTTCTGCGGGCACTTACACAACCCTACAGGTCCCTACGGAAATCTACGGGACTCTATGGGCCCCTAGGGAACCCTATAGATTTCGATGGAACCCTACGAGGCCCTCTGGAACCCTACAGAATACTCCAGGACCCGACAGCACTCTACAAGACCCTTAGCAACACAACGGAACCTCACTAAAATCCTATGGGCTCCTACTGAACACTGCAGGCGCCTACGGAACCCTACAGACCCCTACAGAATACTACCAGCCACTACAGAAAAATATGGCCCCTACGGAACTCTACGGAACCTGACAGAAACACTGTGGGCCCCTACAGGCCCTTGCGGGCACTTGCAGAACTCTGCAGGAACCCACGGAACTTTATGGAACCCTACCAGCCCCTACGGAAGCCTAAAGACCATTGCAGGCAGTTACGGAACGGTACAGGGCCCTAGGGAACTTTACCAGCCACTATGGAACTCTACGGGCCCCTACGGAACCCTGCAGAACCCTCCAGAACCTTACAGAATCCCACGGATTCCTACAGACTCTTGCGGGCACTTACTCAACCCTAGAGGACCCTACGGAACACTACTGGCTCCTGCGGTACTCCAGAGGCCTCTAGGGAACCTAAGAAGCTCTACGGAACCCTATGGATCCTTACGGAACAGTACGGGCCCCTTCAGACCTCTGCGGGTGCTTATGGAAAACTACAGGACCCTACGGAACTGTACGAGACTCTACAGGCCCCTAGGGAACACCACAGGCCCCTACGGAACCCTACACAACCCTCCGGAAACATATGGCACCCTACAAGCTCCTACCAACCCCTGCGGGCACTTACATAACCCTACAGGTCCCTACGGAAATCTACGGGACTCTACGGGCCCCTAGGGAACCCTTCAGATTTTGACGGGACCCTACGAGCCCCTCTGGAACCCTACAGAATACTCCAGGACCCGACAGCACTCTACAAGACCCTTAGCAACACAACGGAACCTCACTAAAACCCTATGGGCACCTACAGAACACTGCAGGTGCCTACGGAACCCTACAGACCCCTACGGAACCCTACAGACACCTGCGGGCACTTACGGAAACCTGCAGGCCCCTACGGAACCCTACAGGTCCATACAGAACCCCACAGGGCCCTACGGAAATTTACCAGCCACTACGGAACTCTACGGGCCCCTACGGAACCCTGCAGAACCCTCCGCAACCTTAGAGAATCCCACAGACTCCTACAGACTTCTGCGGGCACTTACACAACCCTACAGGTCCCTACGGAAATATACGGGACTCTACAGGCCACTAGGGAACCCTTCAGATTTCGACGGAACCCTACGAGGCCCTCTGGAACCCTACGGAATACTCCAGGACCCGACAGCACTCTACAAGACCCTTAGCAACACAACGGAACCTCACTAAAACCCTATGGGCTCCTACAGAACACTGCAGGTGCCTACGGAACCCTACAGACCCCTACAGAATACTACCAGCCACTACAGAAAAATATGGCCCCTACGGAACTCTACGGAACCTGGCAGAAACACTGTGTGCCCCTACAGGCCCTTGCGGGCACTTGCAGAACTCTGCAGGAACCCACGGAACTTTATGGAACCCTACCAGCCCCTACGGAAGCCTAAAGACCATTGCAGGCAGTTACGGAACGGTACAGGGCCCTAGGGAACTTTACCAGCCACTACGGAACTCTACGGGCCCCTACGGAACCCTGCAGAACCCTCCAGAACCTTACAGAATCCCACGGATTCCTACAGACTCCTGCGGGCACTTACTCAACCCTAGAGGACCCTACGGAACACTACTGGCTCCTGCGGTACTCCAGAGGCCTCTAGGGAACCTACGAAGCTCTACGGAACCCTATGGATCCTTACGGAACAGTACGGGCCCCTTCAGACCTCTGCGGGCCCTTATGGAAACCTACAGGACCCTACGGAACTGTACGAGACTCTACAGGCCCCTAGGGAACACCACAGGCCCCTAGGGAACACCACAGGCCCCTACGGAACCCTACACAACCCTCCGGAAACATATGGCACCCTACAAGCTCCTACCAACCCCTGCGGGCACTTACATAACCCTACAGGTCCCTACGGAAATCTACGGGACTCTACGGGCCCCTAGGGAACCCTATAGATTTCGATGGAACCCTACGAGGCCCTCTGGAACCCTACAGAATACTCCAGGACCCGACAGCACTCTACAAGACCCTTAGCACCACAACGGAACCTCACTAAAACCCTATGGGCTCCTACAGAACACTGTAGGTGCCTACGGAACCCTACAGACCCGTACAGACACCTACGGGCACTTACAGAACCCTGCAGGCCCCTACGGAACCCTACAGGTCCATACAGAACCCCACAGGGCCCTAGGGAACTTTACCAGCCACTACGGAACTCTACGGGCCCCTACGGAACCCTGCAGAACCCTCCAGAACCTTACAGAATCCCACAGATTCCTACAGACTCCTGCGGGCACTTAAACAACCCTAGAGGACCCTACGGAACACTACTGGCTCCTGCGGTACTCCAGAGGCCTCTAGGGAACCTACGAAGCTCTACGGAACCCTATGGATCCTTACGGAACAGTACGGGCCCCTTCAGACCTCTGCGGGCCCTTATGGAAACCTACAGGACCCTACGGAACTGTACGAGACTCTACAGGCCCCTAGGGAACACCACAGGCCCCTAGGGAACACCACAGGCCCCTACGGAACCCTACACAACCCTCCGGAAACATATGGCACCCTACAAGCTCCTACCAACCCCTGCGGGCACTTACATAACCCTACAGGCCCCTACGGAAATCTACGGGACTCTACGGGCCCCTAGGGAACCCTTCAGATTTCGACGGAACCCTACCAGCCCCTCTGGAACCCTACAGAATACTCCAGGACCCGACAGCACTCTACAAGACCCTTAGCAACACAACGGAACCTCACTAAAACCCTATGGGCTCCTACAGAACACTGCAGGTGCCTACGGAACCCTACAGACACCTGCGGGCACTTACGGAACCCTGCAGGCCCCTACAGAACCCTACAGGTCCATACAGAACCCCACAGGGCCCTACGGAAATTTACCAGCCACTACGGAACTCTACGGGCCCCTACAGAACCCTGCAGAACCCTCCGCAACCTTAGAGAATCCCACAGACTCCTACAGACTTCTGCTGGCACTTACACAACCCTACAGGTCCCTACGGAAATCTACGGGACTCTACGGGCCCCTAGGGAACCCTATAGATTTCGATGGAACCCTACGAGGCCCTCTGGAACCCTACAGAATACTCCAGGACCCGACAGCACTCTACAAGACCCTTAGCAACACAACGGAACCTCACTAAAACCCTATGGGCTCCTACAGAACACTGTAGGTGCCTACGGAACCCTACAGACCCGTACAGACACCTACGGGCACTTACAGAACCCTGCAGGCCCCTACGGAACCCTACAGGTCCATACAGAACCCCACAGGGCCCTAGGGAACTTTACCAGCCACTACGGAACTCTACGGGCCCCTACGGAACCCTGCAGAACCCTCCAGAACCTTACAGAATCCCACGGATTCCTACAGACTCCTGCGGGCACTTACTCAACCCTAGAGGACCCTACGGAACACTACTGGCTCCTGCGGTACTCCAGAGGCCTCTAGGGAACCTACGAAGCTCTACGGAACCCTATGGATCCTTACGGAACAGTACGGGCCCCTTCAGACCTCTGCGGGCCCTTATGGAAACCTACAGGACCCTACGGAACTGTACGAGACTCTACAGGCCCCTAGGGAACACCACAGGCCCCTAGGGAACACCACAGGCCCCTACGGAACCCTACACAACCCTCCGGAAACATATGGCACCCTACAAGCTCCTACCAACCCCTGCGGGCACTTACATAACCCTACAGGTCCCTACGGAAATCTACGGGACTCTACGGGCCCCTAGGGAACCCTTCAGATTTCGACGGAACCCTACCAGCCCCTCTGGAACCCTACAGAATACTCCAGGACCCGACAGCACTCTACAAGACCCTTAGCAACACAACGGAACCTCACTAAAACCCTATGGGCTCCTACAGAACACTGCAGGTGCCTACGGAACCCTACAGACACCTGCGGGCACTTACGGAACCCTGCAGGCCCCTACGGAACCCTACAGGTCCATACAGAACCCCACAGGGCCCGACGGAAATTTACCAGCCACTACGGAACTCTACGGGCCCCTACGGAACCCTGCAGAACCCTCCGCAACCTTAGAGAATCCCACAGACTCCTACAGACTTCTGCCGGCACTTACACAACCCTACAGGTCCCTACGGAAATCTACGGGACTCTATGGGCCCCTAGGGAACCCTATAGATTTCGATGGAACCCTACGAGGCCCTCTGGAACCCTACAGAATACTCCAGGACCCGACAGCACTCTACAAGACCCTTAGCAACACAACGGAACCTCACTAAAACCCTATGGGCTCCTACAGAACACTGTAGGTGCCTACGGAACCCTACAGACCCGTACAGACACCTACGGGCACTTACAGAACACTGCAGGCCCCTACGGAACCCTACAGGTCCATACAGAACCCCACAGGGCCCTACGGAACTTTACCAGCCACTACGGAACTCTACGGGCCCCTACGGAACCCTGCAGAACCCTCCAGAACCTTACAGAATCCCACGGATTCCTACAGACTCCTGCGGGCACTTAAACAACCCTAGAGGACCCTACGGAACACTACTGGCTCCTGCGGTACTCCAGAGGCCTCTAGGGAACCTACGAAGCTCTACGGAACCCTATGGATCCTTACGGAACAGTACGGGCCCCTTCAGACCTCTGCGGGCCCTTATGGAAACCTACAGGACCCTACGGAACTGTACGAGACTCTACAGGCCCCTAGGGAACACCACAGGCCCCTAGGGAACACCACAGGCCCCTACGGAACCCTACACAACCCTCCGGAAACATATGGCACCCTACAAGCTCCTACCAACCCCTGCGGGCACTTACATAACCCTACAGGTCCCTACGGAAATCTACGGGACTCTACGGGCCCCTAGGGAACCCTTCAGATTTCGACGGAACCCTACCAGCCCCTCTGGAACCCTACAGAATACTCCAGGACCCGACAGCACTCTACAAGACCCTTAGCAACACAACGGAACCTCACTAAAACCCTATGGGCTCCTACAGAACACTGCAGGTGCCTACGGAACCCTACAGACACCTGCGGGCACTTACGGAACCCTGCAGGCCCCTACAGAACCCTACAGGTCCATACAGAACCCCACAGGGCCCTACGGAAATTTACCAGCCACTACGGAACTCTACGGGCCCCTACAGAACCCTGCAGAACCCTCCGCAACCTTAGAGAATCCCACAGACTCCTACAGACTTCTGCTGGCACTTACACAACCCTACAGGTCCCTACGGAAATCTACGGGACTCTATGGGCCCCTAGGGAACCCTATAGATTTCGATGGAACCCTACGAGGCCCTCTGGAACCCTACAGAATACTCCAGGACCCGACAGCACTCTACAAGACCCTTAGCAACACAACGGAACCTCACTAAAACCCTATGGGCTCCTACAGAACACTGTAGGTGCCTACGGAACCCTACAGACCCGTACAGACACCTACGGGCACTTACAGAACCCTGCAGGCCCCTACGGAACCCTACAGGTCCATACAGAACCCCACAGGGCCCTAGGGAACTTTACCAGCCACTACGGAACTCTACGGGCCCCTACGGAACCCTGCAGAACCCTCCAGAACCTTACAGAATCCCACGGATTCCTACAGACTCCTGCGGGCACTTACTCAACCCTAGAGGACCCTACGGAACACTACTGGCTCCTGCGGTACTCCAGAGGCCTCTAGGGAACCTACGAAGCTCTACGGAACCCTATGGATCCTTACGGAACAGTACGGGCCCCTTCAGACCTCTGCGGGCGCTTATGGAAACCTACAGGACCCTACGGAACTGTACGAGACTCTACAGGCCCCTAGGGAACACCACAGGCCCCTAGGGAACACCACAGGCCCCTTCGGAACCCTACACAACCCTCCGGAAACATATGGCACCCTACAAGCTCCTACCAACCCCTGCGGGCACTTACATAACCCTACAGGTCCCTACGGAAATCTACGGGACTCTACGGGCCCCTAGGGAACCCTTCAGATTTCGACGGAACCCTACCAGCCCCTCTGGAACCCTACAGAATACTCCAGGACCCGACAGCACTCTACAAGACCCTTAGCAACACAACGGAACCTCACTAAAACCCTATGGGCTCCTACAGAACACTGCAGGTGCCTACGGAACCCTACAGACACCTGCGGGCACTTACGGAACCCTGCAGGCCCCTACGGAACCCTACAGGTCCATACAGAACCCCACAGGGCCCGACGGAAATTTACCAGCCACTACGGAACTCTACGGGCCCCTACGGAACCCTGCAGAACCCTCCGCAACCTTAGAGAATCCCACAGACTCCTACAGACTTCTGCCGGCACTTACACAACCCTACAGGTCCCTACGGAAATCTACGGGACTCTATGGGCCCCTAGGGAACCCTATAGATTTCGATGGAACCCTACGAGGCCCTCTGGAACCCTACAGAATACTCCAGGACCCGACAGCACTCTACAAGACCCTTAGCAACACAACGGAACCTCACTAAAACCCTATGGGCTCCTACAGAACACTGTAGGTGCCTACGGAACCCTACAGACCCGTACAGACACCTACGGGCACTTACAGAACACTGCAGGCCCCTACGGAACCCTACAGGTCCATACAGAACCCCACAGGGCCCTACGGAACTTTACCAGCCACTACGGAACTCTACGGGCCCCTACGGAACCCTGCAGAACCCTCCAGAACCTTACAGAATCCCACGGATTCCTACAGACTCCTGCGGGCACTTAAACAACCCTAGAGGACCCTACGGAACACTACTGGCTCCTGCGGTACTCCAGAGGCCTCTAGGGAACCTACGAAGCTCTACGGAACCCTATGGATCCTTACGGAACAGTACGGGCCCCTTCAGACCTCTGCGGGCCCTTATGGAAACCTACAGGACCCTACGGAACTGTACGAGACTCTACAGGCCCCTAGGGAACACCACAGGCCCCTAGGGAACACCACAGGCCCCTACGGAACCCTACACAACCCTCCGGAAACATATGGCACCCTACAAGCTCCTACCAACCCCTGCGGGCACTTACATAACCCTACAGGTCCCTACGGAAATCTACGGGACTCTACGGGCCCCTAGGGAACCCTTCAGATTTCGACGGAACCCTACCAGCCCCTCTGGAACCCTACAGAATACTCCAGGACCCGACAGCACTCTACAAGACCCTTAGCAACACAACGGAACCTCACTAAAACCCTATGGGCTCCTACAGAACACTGCAGGTGCCTACGGAACCCTACAGACACCTGCGGGCACTTACGGAACCCTGCAGGCCCCTACGGAACCCTACAGGTCCATACAGAACCCCACAGGGCCCTACGGAAATTTACCAGCCACTACGGAACTCTACGGGCCCCTACGGAACCCTGCAGATCCCTCCGCAACCTTAGAGAATCCCACAGACTCCTACAGACTTCTGCCGGCACTTACACAACCCTACAGGTCCCTACGGAAATCTACGGGACTCTATGGGCCCCTAGGGAACCCTATAGATTTCGATGGAACCCTACGAGGCCCTCTGGAACCCTACAGAATACTCCAGGACCCGACAGCACTCTACAAGACCCTTAGCAACACAACGGAACCTCACTAAAACCCTATGGGCTCCTACAGAACACTGTAGGTGCCTACGGAACCCTACAGACCCGTACAGACACCTACGGGCACTTACAGAACCCTGCAGGCCCCTACGGAACCCTACAGGTCCATACAGAACCCCACAGGGCCCTACGGAACTTTACCAGCCACTACGGAACTCTACGGGCCCCTACGGAACCCTGCAGAACCCTCCGGAACCTTACAGAATCCCACGGATTCCTACAGACTCCTGCGGGCACTTAAACAACCCTAGAGGACCCTACGGAACACTACTGGCTCCTGCGGTACTCCAGAGGCCTCTAGGGAACCTACGAAGCTCTACGGAACCCTATGGATCCTTACGGAACAGTACGGGCCCCTTCAGACCTCTGCGGGCCCTTATGGAAACCTACAGGACCCTACGGAACTGTACGAGACTCTACAGGCCCCTAGGGAACACCACAGGCCCCTACGGAACCCTACACAACCCTCCGGAAACATATGGCACCCTACAAGCTCCTACCAACCCCTGCGGGCACTTACACAACCCTACAGGCCCCTACGGAAATCTATGGGACTCTACGGGCCCCTAGGGAACCCTTCAGATTTCGACGGAACCCTACAAGGCCCTCTGGAACCCTACGGAATACTCCAGGACCCGACAGCACTCTACAAGAGCCTTAGCAACACAACGGAACCTCACTAAAACCCTATGGGCTCCTACAGAACACTGCAGGCGCCTACGGAACCCTACAGACCCCTGCGGGCACTTACGGAACCCTGCAGGCCCCTACGGAACCCTACAGGTCCATACAGAACCCCACAGGGCCCTACGGAACTTTACCAGCCACTACGGAACTCTACGGGTCCCTACAGAACCCTGCAGAACCCTCCAGAACCTTACAGAATCCCACAGACTCCTACAGACTTCTGCCGGCACTTACACAACCCTACAGGTCCCTACGGAAATCTACGGGACTCTATGGGCCCCTAGGGAACCCTATAGATTTCGATGGAACCCTACGAGGCCCTCTGGAACCCTACAGAATACTCCAGGACCCAACAGCACTCTACAAGACCCTTAGCAACACAACGGAACCTCACTAAAATCCTATGGGCTCCTACTGAACACTGCAGGCGCCTACGGAACCCTACAGACCCCTACAGAATACTACCAGCCACTACAGAAAAATATGGCCCCTACGGAACTCTACGGAACCTGGCAGAAACACTGTGGGCCCCTACAGGCCCTTGCGGGCACTTGCAGAACTCTGCAGGAACCCACGGAACTTTATGGAACCCTACCAGCCCCTACGGAAGCCTAAAGACCCTTGCAGGCAGTTACGGAACGGTACAGGGCCCTAGGGAACTTTACCAGCCACTACGGAACTCTACGGGCCCCTACGGAACCCTGCAGAACCCTCCGGAACCTTACAGAATCCCACGGATTCCTACAGACTCCTGCGGGCACTTAAACAACCCTAGAGGACCCTACGGAACACTACTGGCTCCTGCGGTACTCCAGAGGCCTCTAGGGAACCTAAGAAGCTCTACGGAACCCTATGGATCCTTACGGAACAGTACGGGCCCCTTCAGACCTCTGCGGGCCCTTATGGAAACCTACAGGACCCTACGGAACTGTACGAGACTCTACAGGCCCCTAGGGAACACCACAGGCCCCTAGGGAACACCACAGGCCCCTACGGAACCCTACACAACCCTCCGGAAACATATGGCACCCTACAAGCTCCTACCAACCCCTGCGGGCACTTACATAACCCTACAGGTCCCTACGGAAATCTACGGGACTCTACGGGCCCCTAGGGAACCCTTCAGATTTCGACGGAACCCTACCAGCCCCTCTGGAACCCTACAGAATACTCCAGGACCCGACAGCACTCTACAAGACCCTTAGCAACACAACGGAACCTCACTAAAACCCTATGGGCTCCTACAGAACACTGCAGGTGCCTACGGAACCCTACAGACACCTGCGGGCACTTACGGAACCCTGCAGGCCCCTACAGAACCCTACAGGTCCATACAGAACCCCACAGGGCCCTACGGAAATTTACCAGCCACTACGGAACTCTACGGTCCCTACAGAACCCTGCAGAACCCTCCGCAACCTTAGAGAATCCCACAGACTCCTACAGACTTCTGCTGGCACTTACACAACCCTACAGGTCCCTACGGAAATCTACGGGACTCTATGGGCCCCTAGGGAACCCTATAGATTTCGATGGAACCCTACGAGGCCCTCTGGAACCCTACAGAATACTCCAGGACCCGACAGCACTCTACAAGACCCTTAGCAACACAACGGAACCTCACTAAAACCCTATGGGCTCCTACAGAACACTGTAGGTGCCTACGGAACCCTACAGACCCGTACAGACACCTACGGGCACTTACAGAACCCTGCAGGCCCCTACGGAACCCTACAGGTCCATACAGAACCCCACAGGGCCCTAGGGAACTTTACCAGCCACTACGGAACTCTACGGGCCCCTACGGAACCCTGCAGAACCCTCCAGAACCTTACAGAATCCCACGGATTCCTACAGACTCCTGCGGGCACTTACTCAACCCTAGAGGACCCTACGGAACACTACTGGCTCCTGCGGTACTCCAGAGGCCTCTAGGGAACCTACGAAGCTCTACGGAACCCTATGGATCCTTACGGAACAGTACGGGCCCCTTCAGACCTCTGCGGGCGCTTATGGAAACCTACAGGACCCTACGGAACTGTACGAGACTCTACAGGCCCCTAGGGAACACCACAGGCCCCTAGGGAACACCACAGGCCCCTACGGAACCCTACACAACCCTCCGGAAACATATGGCACCCTACAAGCTCCTACCAACCCCTGCGGGCACTTACATAACCCTACAGGTCCCTACGGAAATCTACGGGACTCTACGGGCCCCTAGGGAACCCTTCAGATTTCGACGGAACCCTACCAGCCCCTCTGGAACCCTACAGAATACTCCAGGACCCGACAGCACTCTACAAGACCCTTAGCAACACAACGGAACCTCACTAAAACCCTATGGGCTCCTACAGAACACTGCAGGTGCCTACGGAACCCTACAGACACCTGCGGGCACTTACGGAACCCTGCAGGCCCCTACGGAACCCTACAGGTCCATACAGAACCCCACAGGGCCCGACGGAAATTTACCAGCCACTACGGAACTCTACGGGCCCCTACGGAACCCTGCAGAACCCTCCGCAACCTTAGAGAATCCCACAGACTCCTACAGACTTCTGCCGGCACTTACACAACCCTACAGGTCCCTACGGAAATCTACGGGACTCTATGGGCCCCTAGGGAACCCTATAGATTTCGATGGAACCCTACGAGGCCCTCTGGAACCCTACAGAATACTCCAGGACCCGACAGCACTCTACAAGACCCTTAGCAACACAACGGAACCTCACTAAAACCCTATGGGCTCCTACAGAACACTGTAGGTGCCTACGGAACCCTACAGACCCGTACAGACACCTACGGGCACTTACAGAACACTGCAGGCCCCTACGGAACCCTACAGGTCCATACAGAACCCCACAGGGCCCTACGGAACTTTACCAGCCACTACGGAACTCTACGGGCCCCTACGGAACCCTGCAGAACCCTCCAGAACCTTACAGAATCCCACGGATTCCTACAGACTCCTGCGGGCACTTACTCAACCCTAGAGGACCCTACGGAACACTACTGGCTCCTGCGGTACTCCAGAGGCCTCTAGGGAACCTACGAAGCTCTACGGAACCCTATGGATCCTTACGGAACAGTACGGGCCCCTTCAGACCTCTGCGGGCCCTTATGGAAACCTACAGGACCCTACGGAACTGTACGAGACTCTACAGGCCCCTAGGGAACACCACAGGCCCCTAGGGAACACCACAGGCCCCTACGGAACCCTACACAACCCTCCGGAAACATATGGCACCCTACAAGCTCCTACCAACCCCTGCGGGCACTTACATAACCCTACAGGTCCCTACGGAAATCTACGGGACTCTACGGGCCCCTAGGGAACCCTTCAGATTTCGACGGAACCCTACCAGCCCCTCTGGAACCCTACAGAATACTCCAGGACCCGACAGCACTCTACAAGACCCTTAGCAACACAACGGAACCTCACTAAAACCCTATGGGCTCCTACAGAACACTGCAGGTGCCTACGGAACCCTACAGACACCTGCGGGCACTTACGGAACCCTGCAGGCCCCTACGGAACCCTACAGGTCCATACAGAACCCCACAGGGCCCTACGGAAATTTACCAGCCACTACGGAACTCTACGGGCCCCTACGGAACCCTGCAGATCCCTCCGCAACCTTAGAGAATCCCACAGACTCCTACAGACTTCTGCGGGCACTTACACAACCCTACAGGTCCCTACGGAAATCTACGGGACTCTATGGGCCCCTAGGGAACCCTATAGATTTCGATGGAACCCTACGAGGCCCTCTGGAACCCTACAGAATACTCCAGGACCCGACAGCACTCTACAAGACCCTTAGCAACACAACGGAACCTCACTAAAACCCTATGGGCTCCTACAGAACACTGTAGGTGCCTACGGAACCCTACAGACCCGTACAGACACCTACGGGCACTTACAGAACCCTGCAGGCCCCTACGGAACCCTACAGGTCCATACAGAACCCCACAGGGCCCTACGGAACTTTACCAGCCACTACGGAACTCTACGGGCCCCTACGGAACCCTGCAGAACCCTCCGGAACCTTACAGAATCCCACGGATTCCTACAGACTCCTGCGGGCACTTAAACAACCCTAGAGGACCCTACGGAACACTACTGGCTCCTGCGGTACTCCAGAGGCCTCTAGGGAACCTACGAAGCTCTACGGAACCCTATGGATCCTTACGGAACAGTACGGGCCCCTTCAGACCTCTGCGGGCCCTTATGGAAACCTACAGGACCCTACGGAACTGTACGAGACTCTACAGGCCCCTAGGGAACACCACAGGCCCCTACGGAACCCTACACAACCCTCCGGAAACATATGGCACCCTACAAGCTCCTACCAACCCCTGCGGGCACTTACACAACCCTACAGGCCCCTACGGAAATCTATGGGACTCTACGGGCCCCTAGGGAACCCTTCAGATTTCGACGGAACCCTACAAGGCCCTCTGGAACCCTACGGAATACTCCAGGACCCGACAGCACTCTACAAGACCCTTAGCAACACAACGGAACCTCACTAAAACCCTATGGGCTCCTACAGAACACTGCAGGCGCCTACGGAACCCTACAGACCCCTGCGGGCACTTACGGAACCCTGCAGGCCCCTACGGAACCCTACAGGTCCATACAGAACCCCACAGGGCCCTACGGAACTTTACCAGCCACTACGGAACTCTACGGGTCCCTACAGAACCCTGCAGAACCCTCCAGAACCTTACAGAATCCCACAGACTCCTACAGACTTCTGCCGGCACTTACACAACCCTACAGGTCCCTACGGAAATCTACGGGACTCTATGGGCCCCTAGGGAACCCTATAGATTTCGATGGAACCCTACGAGGCCCTCTGGAACCCTACAGAATACTCCAGGACCCGACAGCACTCTACAAGACCCTTAGCAACACAACGGAACCTCACTAAAATCCTATGGGCTCCTACTGAACACTGCAGGCGCCTACGGAACCCTACAGACCCCTACAGAATACTACCAGCCACTACAGAAAAATATGGCCCCTACGGAACTCTACGGAACCTGGCAGAAACACTGTGGGCCCCTACAGGCCCTTGCGGGCACTTGCAGAACTCTGCAGGAACCCACGGAACTTTATGGAACCCTACCAGCCCCTACGGAAGCCTAAAGACCCTTGCAGGCAGTTACGGAACGGTACAGGGCCCTAGGGAACTTTACCAGCCACTACGGAACTCTACGGGCCCCTACGGAACCCTGCAGAACCCTCCGGAACCTTACAGAATCCCACGGATTCCTACAGACTCCTGCGGGCACTTACTCAACCCTAGAGGACCCTACGGAACACTACTGGCTCCTGCGGTACTCCAGAGGCCTCTAGGGAACCTAAGAAGCTCTACGGAACCCTATGGATCCTTACGGAACAGTACGGGCCCCTTCAGACCTCTGCGGGCCCTTATGGAAACCTACAGGACCCTACGGAACTGTACGAGACTCTACAGGCCCCTAGGGAACACCACAGGCCCCTAGGGAACACCACAGGCCCCTACGGAACCCTACACAACCCTCCGGAAACATATGGCACCCTACAAGCTCCTACCAACCCCTGCGGGCACTTGCATAACCCTACAGGTCCCTACGGAAATCTACGGGACTCTACGGGCCCCTAGGGAACCCTTCAGATTTCGACGGAACCCTACCAGCCCCTCTGGAACCCTACAGAATACTCCAGGACCCGACAGCACTCTACAAGACCCTTAGCAACACAACGGAACCTCACTAAAACCCTATGGGCTCCTACAGAACACTGCAGGTGCCTACGGAACCCTACAGACACCTGCGGGCACTTACGGAACCCTGCAGGCCCCTACGGAACCCTACAGGTCCATACAGAACCCCACAGGGCCCTACGGAAATTTACCAGCCACTACGGAACTCTACGGGCCCCTACGGAACCCTGCAGATCCCTCCGCAACCTTAGAGAATCCCACAGACTCCTACAGACTTCTGCCGGCACTTACACAACCCTACAGGTCCCTACGGAAATCTACGGGACTCTATGGGCCCCTAGGGAACCCTATAGATTTCGATGGAACCCTACGAGGCCCTCTGGAACCCTACAGAATACTCCAGGACCCGACAGAACTCTACAAGACCCTTAGCAACACAACGGAACCTCACTAAAACCCTATGGGCTCCTACAGAACACTGTAGGTGCCTACGGAACCCTACAGACCCGTACAGACACCTACGGGCACTTACAGAACACTGCAGGCCCCTACGGAACCCTACAGGTCCATACAGAACCCCACAGGGCCCTACGGAACTTTACCAGCCACTACGGAACTCTACGGGCCCCTACGGAACCCTGCAGAACCCTCCAGAACCTTACAGAATCCCACGGATTCCTACAGACTCCTGCGGGCACTTAAACAACCCTAGAGGACCCTACGGAACACTACTGGCTCCTGCGGTACTCCAGAGGCCTCTAGGGAACCTAAGAAGCTCTACGGAACCCTATGGATCCTTACGGAACAGTACGGGCCCCTTCAGACCTCTGCGGGCCCTTATGGAAACCTACAGGACCCTACGGAACTGTACGAGACTCTACAGGCCCCTAGGGAACACCACAGGCCCCTAGGGAACACCACAGGCCCCTACGGAACCCTACACAACCCTCCGGAAACATATGGCACCCTACAAGCTCCTACCAAACCCTGCGGGCACTTGCATAACCCTACAGGTCCCTACGGAAATCTACGGGACTCTACGGGCCCCTAGGGAACCCTTCAGATTTCGACGGAACCCTACCAGCCCCTCTGGAACCCTACAGAATACTCCAGGACCCGACAGCACTCTACAAGACCCTTAGCAACACAACGGAACCTCACTAAAACCCTATGGGCTCCTACAGAACACTGCAGGTGCCTACGGAACCCTACAGACACCTGCGGGCACTTACGGAACCCTGCAGGCCCCTACGGAACCCTACAGGTCCATACAGAACCCCACAGGGCCCTACGGAAATTTACCAGCCACTACGGAACTCTACGGGCCCCTACGGAACCCTGCAGATCCCTCCGCAACCTTAGAGAATCCCACAGACTCCTACAGACTTCTGCCGGCACTTACACAACCCTACAGGTCCCTACGGAAATCTACGGGACTCTATGGGCCCCTAGGGAACCCTATAGATTTCGATGGAACCCTACGAGGCCCTCTGGAACCCTACAGAATACTCCAGGACCCGACAGAACTCTACAAGACCCTTAGCAACACAACGGAACCTCACTAAAACCCTATGGGCTCCTACAGAACACTGTAGGTGCCTACGGAACCCTACAGACCCGTACAGACACCTACGGGCACTTACAGAACACTGCAGGCCCCTACGGAACCCTACAGGTCCATACAGAACCCCACAGGGCCCTAGGGAACTTTACCAGCCACTACGGAACTCTACGGGCCCCTACGGAACCCTGCAGAACCCTCCAGAACCTTACAGAATCCCACGGATTCCTACAGACTCCTGCGGGCACTTAAACAACCCTAGAGGACCCTACGGAACACTACTGGCTCCTGCGGTACTCCAGAGGCCTCTAGGGAACCTACGAAGCTCTACGGAACCCTATGGATCCTTACGGAACAGTACGGGCCCCTTCAGACCTCTGCGGGCCCTTATGGAAACCTACAGGACCCTACGGAACTGTACGAGACTCTACAGGCCCCTAGGGAACACCACAGGCCCCTAGGGAACACCACAGGCCCCTACGGAACCCTACACAACCCTCCGGAAACATATGGCACCCTACAAGCTCCTACCAACCCCTGCGGGCACTTACATAACCCTACAGGTCCCTACGGAAATCTACGGGACTCTACGGGCCCCTAGGGAACCCTTCAGATTTCGACGGAACCCTACCAGCCCCTCTGGAACCCTACAGAATACTCCAGGACCCGACAGCACTCTACAAGACCCTTAGCAACACAACGGAACCGCACTAAAACCCTATGGGCTCCTACAGAACACTGCAGGTGCCTACGGAACCCTACAGACACCTGCGGGCACTTACGGAACCCTGCAGGCCCCTACGGAACCCTACAGGTCCATACAGAACCCCACAGGGCCCGACGGAAATTTACCAGCCACTACGGAACTCTACGGGCCCCTACGGAACCCTGCAGATCCCTCCGCAACCTTAGAGAATCCCACAGACTCCTACAGACTTCTGCCGGCACTTACACAACCCTACAGGTCCCTACGGAAATCTACGGGACTCTATGGGCCCCTAGGGAACCCTATAGATTTCGATGGAACCCTACGAGGCCCTCTGGAACCCTACAGAATACTCCAGGACCCAACAGCACTCTACAAGACCCTTAGCAACACAACGGAACCTCACTAAAACCCTATGGGCTCCTACAGAACACTGTAGGTGCCTACGGAAACCTACAGACCCCTACAGAATACTACCAGCCACTACAGAAAAATATGGCCCCTACGGAACTCTACGGAACCTGACAGAAACACTGTGGGCCCCTACAGGCCCTTGCGGGCACTTGCAGAACTCTGCAGGAACCCACGGAACTTTATGGAACCCTACCAGCCCCTACGGAAGCCTAAAGACCATTGCAGGCAGTTACGGAACGGTACAGGGCCCTAGGGAACTTTACCAGCCACTACGGAACTCTACGGGCCCCTACGGAACCCTGCAGAACCCTCCGGAACCTTACAGAATCCCACGGATTCCTACAGACTCCTGCGGGCACTTAAACAACCCTAGAGGACCCTACGGAACACTACTGGCTCCTGCGGTACTCCAGAGGCCTCTAGGGAACCTACGAAGCTCTACGGAACCCTATGGATCCTTACGGAACAGTACGGGCCCCTTCAGACCTCTGCGGGCCCTTATGGAAACCTACAGGACCCTACGGAACTGTACGAGACTCTACAGGCCCCTAGGGAACACCACAGGCCCCTAGGGAACACCACAGGCCCCTACGGAACCCTACACAACCCTCCGGAAACATATGGCACCCTACAAGCTCCTACCAACCCCTGCGGGCACTTACATAACCCTACAGGTCCCTACGGAAATCTACGGGACTCTACGGGCCCCTAGGGAACCCTTCAGATTTCGACGGAACCCTACCAGCCCCTCTGGAACCCTACAGAATACTCCAGGACCCGACAGCACTCTACAAGACCCTTAGCAACACAACGGAACCTCACTAAAACCCTATGGGCTCCTACAGAACACTGCAGGTGCCTACGGAACCCTACAGACACCTGCGGGCACTTACGGAACCCTGCAGGCCCCTACGGAACCCTACAGGTCCATACAGAACCCCACAGGGCCCTACGGAAATTTACCAGCCACTACGGAACTCTACGGGCCCCTACGGAACCCTGCAGATCCCTCCGCAACCTTAGAGAATCCCACAGACTCCTACAGACTTCTGCCGGCACTTACACAACCCTACAGGTCCCTACGGAAATCTACGGGACTCTATGGGCCCCTAGGGAACCCTATAGATTTCGATGGAACCCTACGAGGCCCTCTGGAACCCTACAGAATACTCCAGGACCCGACAGCACTCTACAAGACCCTTAGCAACACAACGGAACCTCACTAAAACCCTATGGGCTCCTACAGAACACTGTAGGTGCCTACGGAACCCTACAGACCCGTACAGACACCTACGGGCACTTACAGAACACTGCAGGCCCCTACGGAACCCTACAGGTCCATACAGAACCCCACAGGGCCCTACGGAACTTTACCAGCCACTACGGAACTCTACGGGCCCCTACGGAACTCTGCAGAACCCTCCAGAACCTTACAGAATCCCACGGATTCCTACAGACTCCTGCGGGCACTTAAACAACCCTAGAGGACCCTACGGAACACTACTGGCTCCTGCGGTACTCCAGAGGCCTCTAGGGAACCTACGAAGCTCTACGGAACCCTATGGATCCTTACGGAACAGTACGGGCCCCTTCAGACCTCTGCGGGCCCTTATGGAAACCTACAGGACCCTACGGAACTGTACGAGACTCTACAGGCCCCTAGGGAACACCACAGGCCCCTACGGAACCCTACACAACCCTCCGGAAACATATGGCACCCTACAAGCTCCTACCAACCCCTGCGGGCACTTACACAACCCTACAGGCCCCTACGGAAATCTATGGGACTCTACGGGCCCCTAGGGAACCCTTCAGATTTCGACGGAACCCTACAAGGCCCTCTGGAACCCTACGGAATACTCCAGGACCCGACAGCACTCTACAAGAGCCTTAGCAACACAACGGAACCTCACTAAAACCCTATGGGCTCCTACAGAACACTGCAGGCGCCTACGGAACCCTACAGACCCCTGCGGGCACTTACGGAACCCTGCAGGCCCCTACGGAACCCTACAGGTCCATACAGAACCCCACAGGGCCCTACGGAACTTTACCAGCCACTACGGAACTCTACGGGTCCCTACAGAACCCTGCAGAACCCTCCAGAACCTTACAGAATCCCACAGACTCCTACAGACTTCTGCCGGCACTTACACAACCCTACAGGTCCCTACGGAAATCTACGGGACTCTATGGGCCCCTAGGGAACCCTATAGATTTCGATGGAACCCTACGAGGCCCTCTGGAACCCTACAGAATACTCCAGGACCCAACAGCACTCTACAAGACCCTTAGCAACACAACGGAACCTCACTAAAATCCTATGGGCTCCTACTGAACACTGCAGGCGCCTACGGAACCCTACAGACCCCTACAGAATACTACCAGCCACTACAGAAAAATATGGCCCCTACGGAACTCTACGGAACCTGGCAGAAACACTGTGGGCCCCTACAGGCCCTTGCGGGCACTTGCAGAACTCTGCAGGAACCCACGGAACTTTATGGAACCCTACCAGCCCCTACGGAAGCCTAAAGACCCTTGCAGGCAGTTACGGAACGGTACACGGCCCTAGGGAACTTTACCAGCCACTACGGAACTCTACGGGCCCCTACGGAACCCTGCAGATCCCTCCGCAACCTTAGAGAATCCCACAGACTCCTACAGACTTCTGCCGGCACTTACACAACCCTACAGGTCCCTACGGAAATCTACGGGACTCTATGGGCCCCTAGGGAACCCTATAGATTTCGATGGAACCCTACGAGGCCCTCTGGAACCCTACAGAATACTCCAGGACCCGACAGAACTCTACAAGACCCTTAGCAACACAACGGAACCTCACTAAAACCCTATGGGCTCCTACAGAACACTGTAGGTGCCTACGGAACCCTACAGACCCGTACAGACACCTACGGGCACTTACAGAACACTGCAGGCCCCTACGGAACCCTACAGGTCCATACAGAACCCCACAGGGCCCTACGGAACTTTACCAGCCACTACGGAACTCTACGGGCCCCTACGGAACCCTGCAGAACCCTCCAGAACCTTACAGAATCCCACGGATTCCTACAGACTCCTGCGGGCACTTAAACAACCCTAGAGGACCCTACGGAACACTACTGGCTCCTGCGGTACTCCAGAGGCCTCTAGGGAACCTAAGAAGCTCTACGGAACCCTATGGATCCTTACGGAACAGTACGGGCCCCTTCAGACCTCTGCGGGCCCTTATGGAAACCTACAGGACCCTACGGAACTGTACGAGACTCTACAGGCCCCTAGGGAACACCACAGGCCCCTAGGGAACACCACAGGCCCCTACGGAACCCTACACAACCCTCCGGAAACATATGGCACCCTACAAGCTCCTACCAAACCCTGCGGGCACTTGCATAACCCTACAGGTCCCTACGGAAATCTACGGGACTCTATGGGCCCCTAGGGAACCCTTCAGATTTCGACGGAACCCTACCAGCCCCTCTGGAACCCTACAGAATACTCCAGGACCCGACAGCACTCTACAAGACCCTTAGCAACACAACGGAACCTCACTAAAACCCTATGGGCTCCTACAGAACACTGCAGGTGCCTACGGAACCCTACAGACACCTGCGGGCACTTACGGAACCCTGCAGGCCCCTACGGAACCCTACAGGTCCATACAGAACCCCACAGGGCCCTACGGAAATTTACCAGCCACTACGGAACTCTACGGGCCCCTACGGAACCCTGCAGATCCCTCCGCAACCTTAGAGAATCCCACAGACTCCTACAGACTTCTGCCGGCACTTACACAACCCTACAGGTCCCTACGGAAATCTACGGGACTCTATGGGCCCCTAGGGAACCCTATAGATTTCGATGGAACCCTACGAGGCCCTCTGGAACCCTACAGAATACTCCAGGACCCGACAGAACTCTACAAGACCCTTAGCAACACAACGGAACCTCACTAAAACCCTATGGGCTCCTACAGAACACTGTAGGTGCCTACGGAACCCTACAGACCCGTACAGACACCTACGGGCACTTACAGAACACTGCAGGCCCCTACGGAACCCTACAGGTCCATACAGAACCCCACAGGGCCCTAGGGAACTTTACCAGCCACTACGGAACTCTACGGGCCCCTACGGAACCCTGCAGAACCCTCCAGAACCTTACAGAATCCCACGGATTCCTACAGACTCCTGCGGGCACTTAAACAACCCTAGAGGACCCTACGGAACACTACTGGCTCCTGCGGTACTCCAGAGGCCTCTAGGGAACCTACGAAGCTCTACGGAACCCTATGGATCCTTACGGAACAGTACGGGCCCCTTCAGACCTCTGCGGGCCCTTATGGAAACCTACAGGACCCTACGGAACTGTACGAGACTCTACAGGCCCCTAGGGAACACCACAGGCCCCTACGGAACACCACAGGCCCCTACGGAACCCTACACAACCCTCCGGAAACATATGGCACCCTACAAGCTCCTACCAACCCCTGCGGGCACTTACATAACCCTACAGGTCCCTACGGAAATCTACGGGACTCTACGGGCCCCTAGGGAACCCTTCAGATTTCGACGGAACCCTACCAGCCCCTCTGGAACCCTACAGAATACTCCAGGACCCGACAGCACTCTACAAGACCCTTAGCAACACAACGGAACCTCACTAAAACCCTATGGGCTCCTACAGAACACTGCAGGTGCCTACGGAACCCTACAGACACCTGCGGGCACTTACGGAACCCTGCAGGCCCCTACGGAACCCTACAGGTCCATACAGAACCCCACAGGGCCCGACGGAAATTTACCAGCCACTACGGAACTCTACGGGCCCCTACGGAACCCTGCAGATCCCTCCGCAACCTTAGAGAATCCCACAGACTCCTACAGACTTCTGCCGGCACTTACACAACCCTACAGGTCCCTACGGAAATCTACGGGACTCTATGGGCCCCTAGGGAACCCTATAGATTTCGATGGAACCCTACGAGGCCCTCTGGAACCCTACAGAATACTCCAGGACCCAACAGCACTCTACAAGACCCTTAGCAACACAACGGAACCTCACTAAAACCCTATGGGCTCCTACAGAACACTGTAGGTGCCTACGGAAACCTACAGACCCCTACAGAATACTACCAGCCACTACAGAAAAATATGGCCCCTACGGAACTCTACGGAACCTGACAGAAACACTGTGGGCCCCTACAGGCCCTTGCGGGCACTTGCAGAACTCTGCAGGAACCCACGGAACTTTATGGAACCCTACCAGCCCCTACGGAAGCCTAAAGACCATTGCAGGCAGTTACGGAACGGTACAGGGCCCTAGGGAACTTTACCAGCCACTACGGAACTCTACGGGCCCCTACGGAACCCTGCAGAACCCTCCGGAACCTTACAGAATCCCACGGATTCCTACAGACTCCTGCGGGCACTTAAACAACCCTAGAGGACCCTACGGAACACTACTGGCTCCTGCGGTACTCCAGAGGCCTCTAGGGAACCTACGAAGCTCTACGGAACCCTATGGATCCTTACGGAACAGTACGGGCCCCTTCAGACCTCTGCGGGCCCTTATGGAAACCTACAGGACCCTACGGAACTGTACGAGACTCTACAGGCCCCTAGGGAACACCACAGGCCCCTAGGGAACACCACAGGCCCCTACGGAACCCTACACAACCCTCCGGAAACATATGGCACCCTACAAGCTCCTACCAACCCCTGCGGGCACTTACATAACCCTACAGGTCCCTACGGAAATCTACGGGACTCTACGGGCCCCTAGGGAACCCTTCAGATTTCGACGGAACCCTACCAGCCCCTCTGGAACCCTACAGAATACTCCAGGACCCGACAGCACTCTACAAGACCCTTAGCAACACAACGGAACCTCACTAAAACCCTATGGGCTCCTACAGAACACTGCAGGTGCCTACGGAACCCTACAGACACCTGCGGGCACTTACGGAACCCTGCAGGCCCCTACGGAACCCTACAGGTCCATACAGAACCCCACAGGGCCCTACGGAAATTTACCAGCCACTACGGAACTCTACGGGCCCCTACGGAACCCTGCAGATCCCTCCGCAACCTTAGAGAATCCCACAGACTCCTACAGACTTCTGCCGGCACTTACACAACCCTACAGGTCCCTACGGAAATCTACGGGACTCTATGGGCCCCTAGGGAACCCTATAGATTTCGATGGAACCCTACGAGGCCCTCTGGAACCCTACAGAATACTCCAGGACCCGACAGCACTCTACAAGACCCTTAGCAACACAACGGAACCTCACTAAAACCCTATGGGCTCCTACAGAACACTGTAGGTGCCTACGGAACCCTACAGACCCGTACAGACACCTACGGGCACTTACAGAACACTGCAGGCCCCTACGGAACCCTACAGGTCCATACAGAACCCCACAGGGCCCTAGGGAACTTTACCAGCCACTACGGAACTCTACGGGCCCCTACGGAACTCTGCAGAACCCTCCAGAACCTTACAGAATCCCACGGATTCCTACAGACTCCTGCGGGCACTTAAACAACCCTAGAGGACCCTACGGAACACTACTGGCTCCTGCGGTACTCCAGAGGCCTCTAGGGAACCTACGAAGCTCTACGGAACCCTATGGATCCTTACGGAACAGTACGGGCCCCTTCAGACCTCTGCGGGCCCTTATGGAAACCTACAGGACCCTACGGAACTGTACGAGACTCTACAGGCCCCTAGGGAACACCACAGGCCCCTAGGGAACACCACAGGGCCCCTACGGAACCCTACACAACCCTCCGGAAACATATGGCACCCTACAAGCTCCTACCAACCCCTGCAGGCACTTACATAACCCTACAGGTCCCTACGGAAATCTACGGGACTCTACGGGCCCCTAGGGAACCCTTCAGATTTCGACGGAACCCTACCAGCCCCTCTGGAACCCTACAGAATACTCCAGGACCCGACAGCACTCTACAAGACCCTTAGCAACACAACGGAACCGCACTAAAACCCTATGGGCTCCTACAGAACACTGCAGGTGCCTACAGAACCCTACAGACACCTGCGGGCACTTACGGAACCCTGCAGGCCCCTACGGAACCCTACAGGTCCATACAGAACCCCACAGGGCCCTACGGAAATTTACCAGCCACTACGGAACTCTACGGGCCCCTACGGAACCCTGCAGATCCCTCCGCAACCTTAGAGAATCCCACAGACTCCTACAGACTTCTGCCGGCACTTACACAACCCTACAGGTCCCTACGGAAATCTACGGGACTCTATGGGCCCCTAGGGAACCCTATAGATTTCGATGGAACCCTACGAGGCCCTCTGGAACCCTACAGAATACTCCAGGACCCAACAGCACTCTACAAGACCCTTAGCAACACAACGGAACCTCACTAAAACCCTATGGGCTCCTACAGAACACTGTAGGTGCCTACGGAAACCTACAGACCCCTACAGAATACTACCAGCCACTACAGAAAAATATGGCCCCTACGGAACTCTACGGAACCTGACAGAAACACTGTGGGCCCCTACAGGCCCTTGCGGGCACTTGCAGAACTCTGCAGGAACCCACGGAACTTTATGGAACCCTACCAGCCCCTACGGAAGCCTAAAGACCATTGCAGGCAGTTACCGAACGGTACAGGGCCCTAGGGAACTTTACCAGCCACTACGGAACTCTACGGGCCCCTACGGAACCCTGCAGAACCCTCCGGAACCTTACAGAATCCCACGGATTCCTACAGACTCCTGCGGGCACTTAAACAACCCTAGAGGACCCTACGGAACACTACTGGCTCCTGCGGTACTCCAGAGGCCTCTAGGGAACCTACGAAGCTCTACGGAACCCTATGGATCCTTACGGAACAGTACGGGCCCCTTCAGACCTCTGCGGGGCCCTTATGGAAACCTACAGGACCCTACGGAACTGTACGAGACTCTACAGGCCCCTAGGGAACACCACAGGCCCCTAGGGAACACCACAGGCCCCTACGGAACCCTACACAACCCTCCGGAAACATATGGCACCCTACAAGCTCCTACCAACCCCTGCGGGCACTTACATAACCCTACAGGTCCCTACGGAAATCTACGGGACTCTACGGGCCCCTAGGGAACCCTTCAGATTTCGACGGAACCCTACCAGCCCCTCTGGAACCCTACAGAATACTCCAGGACCCGACAGCACTCTACAAGACCCTTAGCAACACAACGGAACCTCACTAAAACCCTATGGGCTCCTACAGAACACTGCAGGTGCCTACGGAACCCTACAGACACCTGCGGGCACTTACGGAACCCTGCAGGCCCCTACGGAACCCTACAGGTCCATACAGAACCCCACAGGGCCC
>NW_027415470.1:0-8811 GCF_964106895.1 Numenius arquata | reverse complement strand
CATGCCCCCCCCCAAAATGTCCCCCCCCCCTTGTCCCCACACCCCCCTCTGTCCCCCCCCAGGCCCCCCCCAAAATGTCCCCCCCCATTTCCCCCCCCCAAAATGTCCCCCCCCCATTTCCCCCCCCCCAAAATGTCCCCTCCCTGTCCCCCCCCCCAAAATGTCCCCCCCCCCTTGTCCCCACACCCCCTCTGTCCCCCCCCCAAGCCCCCCCAAAATGTGCCCCCCTCTATTTACCCCCCCAAAATGCCCCCCCCTTGTCCCCACACCCCCTCTGTCCCCCCCCATTTCCCCCCCCAAAATTCCCCCCCCCCCCCCCGTGTCCCCTCACTGTCCCCATGTCCCCCCCCCCCCCAGGAGGAGGTACCGGGGGACGCCCCCGTGTCCCCCCCGTGTCCCCCCCCCCGAAGCCCCGACCAGGACGTCCCCGGGGACCCCCCCGACCCCAGGTGAGCCCCCCCCCGCCCTTGGGGACACCAACCCACCCCCCCCACCCCCCTTCCAATGGCCCCCCCCCCGGGGTGACACCCCCCCCCCCTATTTTTTTGTCCCCAACAGCCCCACGGAGCAGCTGAGGCAGCGGCTGGAGGCGGCCGAGGCCGAGTGAGTTGGGGGGGCCCTTGGGGACATTGGGGGGGCCCTTGGGGACATTGGGGGGCTCCTGGACACCTTGGGGACACTTTGGGGGGGCCCTTGGGGACATTGGGGGGCTCCTGGACACTTTGGGGGGGCCCTTGGGGACATTGGGGGGGCCCTTGGGGACATTGGGGGGCTCCTGGACACCTTGGGGACACTTTGGGGGGGCCCTTAGGGGACATTGGGGGGGGCCTTTGGGACATTGGGGGGGCTCTTGGACACCTTGGGGACACCTTGGGGACACCGGGATGGGTTCTTGTCACCTTGGGGACACCTTGGGGACACCGGGATGGCTCTTGGGGACACCGGGATGGGTTCTTGTCACCTTGGGGACACCTTGGGGACACCTTGGGGACACTGGGATGGCTCTTGAGGACACCTTGGGGACACCAGGGTGGGTTCTTGTCACCTTGGGGACACCTTGGGGACACCAGGATGGCCCTTGGGGACACCAGGGTGGGTTCTTGTCACCTTGGGGACACCTTGGGGACGTGGGGGTGGCTCCTGGGGACACCGGGATGACCCTTGAGGACACGGGGAGGTGGTTCTTTGTCCCCTTGGTGGCCCGGCGGTGGCAACTGTCCCCTGCCGCAGGCTGGTGGCCGCCCGGGCGGCGCAGGTGGCCGCGGAGGAGCGGGCGGAGGTGACATCGCGTCAGGCCGAGCTGCAGCTCCAGGCCCTGCGGCGCCAGCTGGAGGTGACACTTGGGGACACCTTGGGGACACCCCGGGAAGGGGGGGGGTGGTGGCATCTGGGGACGCTTTGGGGACAATGGGGTGGGTTCTTGGTCCCCTTGGGGACACCATGGGGGGTGAGGTGGCATCTGGGGACACCTTGGGGACACCTTGGGGACACCATGGGGGGTGAGGTGGCATCTGGGGACGCTTTGGGGACACCTTGGGGACACCTTGGGGACATTGGGGTGGCTCCTTATCCCCTTGGGGGCACCATGGGGGGTGAGGTGGCATCTGGGGACGCTTTGGGGACAATGGGGTGGGTTCTTGGCCCCCTTGGGGACACCATGGGGGGTGAGGTGGCATCTGGGGACACCTTGGGGACACCTTGGGGACACCTTGGGGACATTGGGGTGGCTCCTTATCCCCTTGGGGACACCATGGGGGGTGAGGTGGCATCTGGGGACGCTTTGGGGACATTGGGGTGGGTTCTTGGTCCCCTTGGGGACACCTTGGGGACACCAGGATGACCCTTGGGGACGTGGTGGTGGTTGGGGGTGGTGTCTCCTCTTCCCCCTTGGCTGATGGTGGGGGGGGTGGGGGGAGGTGACATTTGGGGACAACCCCCCCCCCCCGTGCCGTGAGGTGTGTAAGGTGGGGAGGAGGTGACACGGTTGGGATGTCCCCGAGCAGCAGGACAAGGCCTCGGTGGTGGCCCAGGTGACATCGCTGCTGGGGGAGCTGCGGGAGAGTCAGAACCGGCTGGAGAAGGTCCGGAGGGAACGGGACGAACTGGAGCAGAGGTGGCCGCTGTCCCCAAAATGTCCCCAAATGTCCCCAAAATGTCACCCCAGGGGTCTCCAAGGGGTTGGGGACCTCCCCTCCCACCTTGGGGACAAGGGGGTGGTGGCATCTCCCGGGGGACGAGGGGGTGGAGGAACCTGTTGGTGTCCCCTGAGGGAGCTGTCACCGTCCCACGTGTCCCCAAGTGTCCGCAAATGTCCCCAAAATGTCCTCAAATGTCCCCGACGCTCCCCTGTCCCCCCCCGGGGCGGGTGGCGGCGGTGGCCGCCGGGTGACAGGTCGGTGGCCCCGAGGTGACAACGTTACTGGTGACACGCCGGGTGACACGCCAGGTGACACGCCGGCCGCGGGTGACAGCCGGCGGGGGGGGGGGGTGGGGGGTGGACACAGGAGGGACCTGTCCTTGTCCCCAAGGCCTTGGGGACACCCCGGGGCGGGCCAGGGGAGGGGTGGTGGTGGTGGTGACACGTGGGTGACAGCAGGAGAGGACCTGTCCTTGTCCCCAGGGCTCCGGGGGAGGGGACGTGTCATCGTACACCGTCCCCTGGGGCTTGGGGACACCCCTGTCCCCATCTCCAGGGCTTTGGGGACACCATCCCTTGATCCCAACCCCTTGGTGACACCATCCCCTTGATCCCAACCGCTTGGTGACACCATCCCTTGTCCCCAACCGCTTGGTGACACCATCCCCTTGTCCCCAAGACCTTGGTGACACCATCCCTTGTCCCCAAGCTCTTGGTGACACCATCCCCTTGTCCCCAACCCCTTGGTGACACCATCCCCTTGTCCCCGAGCCCTTGGTGACACCATCCCTTGTCCCCAAGCTCTTGGTGACACCATCCCCTTGATCCCAACCCCTTGGTGACACCATCCCTTGATCCCAACCCCTTGGTGACACCATCCCTTGTCCCCAACCCCTTGGTGACACCATCCCTTGTCACTAAGGTCTTGGTGACACCAGCCCTTTGTCCCCAACCCCTTGGTGACATCATCCCCTTGTCCCTGAGCCCTTGGTGACACCATCCCTTGTCCCCAAGCTCTTGGTGACACCATCTCCTTGTCCCCAAGCTCTTGGTGACACCATCCCCTTGATCCCAACCCCTTGGTGACACCATCCCTTGTCCCCAAGCTCTTGGTGACACTATCCCTTGTCACTAAGGTCTTGGTGACACCATCCCCTTGTCCCCAACCCCTTGGTGACACCATCCCCTTGATCCCAACCCCTTGGTGACACCATCCCCTTGTCCCCAACCCCTTGGTGACACCATCCCCTTGTCCCTGAGCCCTTGGTGACACCATCCCCTTGATCCCAACCCCTTGGTGACACCATCCCCTTGTTCCCAGCCCCTTGGTGACACCATCCCCTTGATCCCAACCCCTTGGTGACACCATCCCCTTGTCCCCAACCCCTTGGTGACACCATCCCCTTGTCCCCAAGCTCTTGGTGACACCATCCCTTGTCCCCAACCCCTTGGTGACACCATCCCCTTGTCCCCAACCCCTTGGTGACACCATCCCCTTGTCCCCAAGCTCTTGGTGACACCATCCCCTTGATCCCAACCGCTTGGTGACACCATCCCTTGTCCCCAACCCCTTGGTGACACCATCCCCTTGTCCCCGAGCCCTTGGTGACACCATCCCCTTGTCCCCAAGCCCTTGGTGACACCATCCCTTGTCCCCAGCCCCTTGGTGACACCATCCCCTTGTCCCCAACCCCTTGGTGACACCATCCCTTGTCCCCAAGATCTTGGTGACACCATCCCCTTGTCCCCAAGGTCTTGGTGACACCATCCCTTGTCCCCAAGCCCTTGGTGACACCATCCCCTTGTCCTCAAGCTCTTGGTGACACCATCCCCTTGTCCCCAACCCCTTGGTGACACCATCCCCTTGATCCCAACCCCTTGGTGACACCATCTCCTTGTCCCCAAGATCTTGGTGACACCATCCCCTTGTCCCTGAGCCCTTGGTGACACCATCCCTTGTCCCCAACCCCTTGGTGACACCATCCCCTTGTCCCCAAGGTCTTGGTGACACCATCCCTTGTCCCCAACCCCTTGGTGACACCCATCTCCGGGCCTTGGTGCCACCCCTGTCCCCAAGTTCCTGGGTGGAACCACCGTGTCCCCATCCCTGTGGGTGACCGGGGGGGGGGTGTGTGACACAGCGGTGACACCGTGGTGTCCCCGCAGGGCGGTGGCAGCGGGGGAGCGGTGCCGGGCGCTGGAGGAGGTGACATCGGGCCACTCCCTCCAGTTGGACCAGTTACGCCTTCAAGTCCACAACCTGGAGACCGCCCTGAGGGTGGAACGTCAAGGGGCCACCGAGGAGAAGTGGGTGACGTTGGAGTGGGGGGGGACACACAGACACACCAAAACGGGGTGGTGGCACCTTGGGGACACCCCCGGGATGTCACACATCCTCCCTCCCAACCTCTTCCGCGTCACCTGGTGTCCCCAGGAGGAAGCTGGTGCAGCTGCAGGTGGCCTATCACCACCTCTTCCAGGAGTACGACGCCCACATCAAGGCCAGCCTGGAAGGGGACAAACGGGGACAGGTTGGGGACAGTCCCTTGGAGTGTCACCTCCACCCAAGGAAGGGTTTTGGTGACACCTCGGGGACGATAAAAGTGGGGGGGGGGGGGGGGGGGCCCTGGGGACGTTGGGCATCGAGGAGCTTCTTGGAGGGGACGGGGTGGGACTTGGGGACGCTTGGGTGGCACTTGGGGACGTGGGGGTGGCATTTGGGGACATGGGGGTGGGTTCTTGTCACCTTGGGGACACCTCGGGGACACCGAGGTGACCCTTGGGGACATTGAGGTGACCCTTGGGTGGCTCCTTGTCCCCTTGGGGACACTTGAGGTGACCTTTGGGGACCCTGGGGTGGCTCTTTGTCCCCTTGGGGACACCAGGATGGCACCTGGGGACACTGAGGTGACCCTGGGGTGGCTCCTTGTCCCCTTGGGGACACCAGGGTGACCCTTGGGGACCCTGGGGTGGCTCCTTGTCCCCTTGGGGACACCAGGGTGGCACTTGGGGACCCTGGGGTGGCTCCTTGTCCCCTTGGGGACACCAGGGTGACCCTTGGGGACCCTTGGGTGGCTCCTTGTCCCCTTGGGGACACTTGAGGTGACCCTTGGGGACTCTGGGGTGGCTCCTTGTCCCCTTGGGGACACAGCTGACCCTTGGGGACATTGAGGTGACCCTTGGGTGGCTCCTTGTCCCCTTGGGGACACCAGGGTGACCCTTGGGGACATTGAGGTGACCCTTGGGTGGCTCCTTGTCCCCTTGGGGACACTTGAGGTGACCTTTGGGGACCCTGGGGTGGCTCTTTGTCCCTTTGGGGACACCAGGGTGGCACTTGGGGACCCTGAGGTGGCTCCTTGTCCTGTTGGGGACATTCAGGTGACCCTTGGGTGGCTCCTTGTCCCCTTGGGGACACCAGGGTGACCCTTGGGGACCCTTGGGTGGCTCCTTGTCCCCTTGGGGACACCAGGGTGGCACCTGGGGACACTGAGGTGACCCTGGGGTGGCTCCTTGTCCCCTTGGGGACACCAGGGTGACCCTTGGGGACACCGAGGAGACCCTTGGGGACCCTTGGGTGGCTCCTTGTCCCCTTGGGGACACCAGGGTGGCACCTGGGGACACTGAGGTGACCCTTGGGTGGCTCCTTGTCCCCTTGGGGACACCAGAGTGACCCTTGGGGACACCGAGGTGACCTTTGGGGACCCTTGGGTGGCTCCTTGTCCTCTTGGGGACTCCAGGGTGGCACCTGGGGACACTGAGGTGACCCTGGGGTGGCTCCTTGTCCCCTTGGGGACACCAGGGTGACCCTTGGGGACCCTGGGGTGGCTCCTTGTCCCCTTGGGGACACCAGGGTGGCACTTGGGGACCCTGGGGTGGCTCCTTGGGTGGCTCCTTGTCCCCTTGGGGACACCAGGGTGACCCTTGGGGACCCTTGGGTGGCTCCTTGTCCCCTTGGGGACACCAGGGTGGCACCTGGGGACACTGAGGTGACCCTTGGGTGGCTCCTTGTCCCCTTGGGGACACCAGGGTGACCCTTGGGGACCCTTGGGTGGCTCCTTGTCCCCTTGGGGACACAGCTGACCCTTGGGGACATTGAGGTGACCCTTGGGTGGCTCCTTGTCCCCTTGGGGACACAGGTGACCCTTGGGGACATTGAGGTGACCCTTGGGTGGCTCCTTGTCCCCTTGGGGACACGTGAGGTGACCCTTGGGGACCCTTGGGTGGCTCCTTGTCCCCTTGGGGACTCCAGGGTGACCCTTGGGGACCCTTGGGTGGCTCCTTGTCCTCTTGGGGACTCCAGGGTGGCACCTGGGGACATTGAGGTGACCCTTGGGTGGCTCCTTGTCCCCTTGGGGACACCAGGGTGACCCTTGGGGACCCTGGGGTGGCTCCTTGGCCCTTTGGGGACACCAGGGTGGCACTTGGGGACCCTGGGGTGGCTCCTTGTCCTGTTGGGGACATTCAGGTGACCCTTGGGTGGCTCCTTGTCCCCTTGGGGACACCAGGGTGACCCTTGGGGACACCGAGGAGACCCTTGGGGACCCTTGGGTGGCTCCTTGTCCTCTTGGGGACACCAGGGTGACCCTTGGGGACCCTTGGGTGGCTCCTTGTCCTCTTGGGGACACCAGGGTGACCCTTGGGGACCCTTGGGTGGCTCCTTGTCCTCTTGGGGACTCCAGGGTGGCACCTGGGGACACTTGAGGTGACCCTGGGGTGGCTCCTTGTCCCCTTGGGGACACCAGGGTGGCACCTGGGGACACCCTCACGATTCCTCCCCCCCCCTCCCGTCCCTCCATGTCCCTTTTTTGGGGGGGGGAGGGTGGGTTTGGGGGTGTCCCCCCTCCCCTCCCGGGGTCGAGGAGGTGACACCGGGGGGTGCCAGGAGGTGACAGAGGTGCCGCGGTGGCAGCTGGCGGAGGCGCGGGGGAGGCTGCGGGCGGCGGAGGAGGCGCTGGCGGCCAAACAGGAGCTCATCGACCGCCTCAAAGCCGAGGCCGAAGAACATCGGGCCACCCTGGAGACCATCCCCGTCCTCCAGGCCCAGGTTTGAGAGGGAAGGGGGGGGGGGACGGGGGACAAAGAGGAGGGGGAGGGGGGTGTCGGTGGGCCCCCCCCCGTCACCTTACCCGCACCTCGTCCCCGGCGTCCCCCGATCTCTCTCCAGGCGGATATTTACAAAGCGGATTTCGCGGCGGAGAGGGCGGCCCGGGAGCAGCTTCACGCCCAACGCGAGGCCCTGCAGGAGGCCCTGGACCAGCTCCGCCTGCGGCTGGAGGCCGAGGGAGCCGCCAGGTGAATGGGAGAGGGACACCCTAAAACCACCCCCACCCCCCCCCCTCGAACCCCCAAATCCCACCCCCGAACCCCCAAACCCCCTGGATCCCCCCCAAACCCCTCAGCTCCCTCCCGGCCGCCATCTTGGTCTCAGCCGAGACCCCTCGTACACCCCCAAAACTTACCCTAAATCACCCTAAATCACCCCAAAATGGACCCAGGGCACCCCAAGACCCCCCTGGGGTCCCCAAATCTCACCCTGAACCCCCAAACCCCCTGGGTCCCCCCCAAACCCCTCAGCTCCCTCCCAGCCGCCATCTTGGCCTCACCTGAGACCCCTCCTACACCCCCAAAACTTACCCTAAATCACCCTAAAATGGACCCAGGGCACCCCAAAAACCTGCCCAGGGACCCCAAAAACCCCCCTCAACCCTCAAGTCCCACCCTGAACCCCCAAATCTCCCCCCGAAGCAACAAACCCCCTGGGTCCTCCCCAAACCCCTCAGCTCCTTCCCGGCCGCCATCTTGGTCTCAGCCGAGACCCCTCCTACACCCCCAAAATTCACCCTCAACCCCCCCAAATCTACCCTAAATCACCCCAAAAATGGACCCAGGGCACCCCAAAAACCTGCCCAGGGACCCCCAAAATCCCCCTGAACCCCCAAATCCCACCCTGAACCCCCAAACCCCCTGGGTCCCCCCCAAACCCCTCAGCTCCCTCCCGGCCGCCATCTTGGCCTCACCCGAGACCCCTCCTACACCCCCAAAACTTACCCTAAATCACCCTAAATCACCCCAAAATGGACCCAGGGCACCCCAAAAATGGAGTCGGGGCACCCCAAGACCCCCCTGGGGTCCCCAAATCTCACCCTGAACCCCCAAACCCCCTGGGTCCCCCCCAAACCCCTCAGCTCCCTCCCGGCCGCCATCTTGGCCTCACCCGAGACCCCTCCTACACCCCCAAAACTTACCCTAAATCACCCCAAATCACCCCAAAATGGACCCAGGGCACCCCAGAAACCTGCCCAGGGACCCCCAAAACCCCCCTCAACCCTCAAGTCCCACCCTGAACCCCCAAACCCCCGGGTCCCCCCCAAACCCCTCAGCTCCCTCCCGGCCGCCATCTTGGCCTCACCTGAGACCCCTCCTACACCCCCAAAACTTACCCTAAATCACCCTAAAATGGACCCAGGGCACCCCAAAAACCTGCCCAGGGACCCCCAAAACCCCCTTGAACCCCCAAATCCCATCCTGAACCCCCAAATCTCACCCTGAACCCCCAAATCCCATCCTGAACCCCCAGATCTCCCCCAGAAGCAACAAACCCCCTGGGTCCCCCCCAAACCCCTCAGCTCCCTCCCGGCCGCCATCTTGGCCTCACCCGAGACCCCTCCTACACC
>NW_027415469.1:0-150814 GCF_964106895.1 Numenius arquata | reverse complement strand
CACCGTGCGCCTCCAGGTGCCGCTGTGCGTCCGGTCGACCCGACGCATGCTCATCCCCCTCCTCGGGGTGCCGCCGGGCGCTCTCCCGAGCTTGCCGCACTACCACCGTGCGCCTCCAGGTGCCGCTGTGCGTCCGGTCGACCCGACGCATGCTCATCCCGCTCCTCGGGGTGCCGCCGGGCGCTCTCCCGAGCTTGCCGCACTACCACCGTGCGCCTCCAGGTGCCGCTGTGCGTCCGGTCGACCCGACGCATGCTCATCCCGCTCCTCGGGGTGCCGCCGGACGCTCTCCCGAGCTGGCCGCGCTACCATCGTGCGCAGGAGAGTGCCGCCGAGCGCTCTCGGGATCTCGCCGCGGTACCACCGCGCGCCTCCGAGTGCCGTTGAGCGCTTTCCCGACATCCCCGCTCCTTCACCCCGTTTGTCGGGGTGCCGCCGGGCGCTCTGCCTAGCTTCCCATACTACCACCGTGCGCGTTCAGGTGCCGCTGTGCGTCCGGTCGACCCGACGCACGCTCATCCCGCTCCTCGGGGTGCCCCCGGTCGCTCTCGGGATCTCGCCGCGGTACCACCGCGCGCCTCCGAGTGCCGCCGAGCGCTCTTCCAATATCGACGCACTTTCACCCCGCTTGTCTGGGCGCCTCCGGGCTCTCTCCCGAGCTTGCCGCACTACGAGCGTGCGCCTCCAGGTGCCGCTGTGCGTCCGGTCGACCCGACGCATGCTCATCCCCCTCCTCGGGGTGCCGCCGGCCGCTCTCCCGAGCTCGCCGCACTACCACCGTGCGCCTCCAGGTGTCGCTGTGCGTCCGGTCGACCCGACGCACGCTCATCCCCCTCCTCGGGGTGCCGCCGGACGCTCTCCCCAGCTCGCCGCTCTACCACCGTGCGCCTCCGAGTGCCGCCGAGCGCTCTCCCGATATCGCCGCTCCTTCACCCCGCTTGTCTGGGTACCACCGGGCGCTCTCCCGAGCTCGCCGCACTACCACCGTGCGCCTCCAGGTGCCGCTGTGCGTCCGGTCGACCCGACGCACGCTCATTCCGCTCCTCGGGGTGCAGTCGGACGCTCTTCCGAGCTGGCCGCGCTACCACCGTGCACCGGCGAGTGCCGCCGAGCGCTCTCGGGATCTCGCCGCGGTACCACCGCGCGACTCCCAGTGCCGCCGAGCGCTCTCGGGATCTCGCTGCTCCTACACCACGGTTGTCTGGGTGCCGCCGGGCGCTCTGCCAAGCTCGCCGCACTACCACCGTGCGCCTCCAGGTGCCGCTGTGCGTCCGGTCGACCCGACGCACGCTCATCCCGCTCCTCGGGGATCCGCCGGGTGCTCTGCCAAGCTCGCCGCACTAGCACCGTACGCCTCCAGGTGCCGCTGTGCGTCCGGTCGACCCGAAGCATGCTCATCCCCCTCCTCGGGGTGCCGCCGGGCGCTCTCCCGAGCTCGCCGCACTACCACCGTGCGCCTCCAGGTGCCGCTGTGCGTCCGGTCGACCCGTGCACGCTCATCCCGCTCCTCGGGGTGCCGCCGGACGCTCCCCCGAGCTCGTCGCGCTCCACCCTGCGCATGCGAGTGTCGCTGGGTGCTCTCGGGATCTCGCCGCAGTACCACCGTGCGCCTCCGAGTGCCGCCGAGCGCTCTCCCGATATCGCCACACCCTCACCCCGCTTGTCTGGGTGCCGGCGGGCGCTCTCCCGAGCTAACAGCACTACCACCGTGCGCCTCCAGGTGGCGCTGTGCGTCCGGTCGACCCGTGCACGCTCATCCCGCTCCTCGGGGTGTCGTCGGACGCTCTCCCGAGCTCGTCGCGCTCCACCCTGCGCATGCGAGTGCCGCTGGGTGCTCTCGGGATCTCGCCGCGGTACCACCGCGCCCCTCCCAGTGCCGTCGGGCGCTCTCCCGATATCGCCACACTACCACCGTGCGCCTCCAGGTGTCGCTGTGCGTCCGCTAGACCCGACGCACGCTCATCCCGCTCCTCGGGGTGCCGTCGGGACCTCTCCCAAGCTCGCCGCGGTACCACCGCGCGCCTCCGAGTGCCGCCGAGCGCTCTCCTGATATCGCCGCACCTTCACCCCGCTTGTCTGGGTGCCACTGGGCGCTCTCCCGAGGTTACCGCATTAGCACCGTGCGCGTTCAGGTGCCGCTGTGCGTCCGGTCGACCCGACGCACGCACATTCCGCTCCTCGGGGTGCCGCCGGACGCTCTCCCGAGCTTGCCGCGCTACCACCGTGCGCCTCCGAGTGCCGCCGAGCGCTCTCCCGATATCGCCGCACCTTCACCCCGCTTGTCTGGGTGCCACTGGGCGTTCTCCCGAGGTTACCGCACTACCAACGTGCACCTCCAGGTGTCGCTGTGCGTCCGGTCGACCCGTGCACGCTCATCCCGCTCCTCGGGGTGCCGTCGGACGCTCTCCCGAGCTCGCCGCGGTACCACTGCGCGCCTCCGAGTGCCGCCGAGCGCTCTCCCGATATCCCCGCACCTTCACCCCGCTTGTCTGGGTGCCACCGGGCGCTCTCCCGAGGTTACCGCACTACCACCGTGCGCCTCCAGGTGTCGCTGTGCGTCCGGTCGACCCGACGCATGCTCATCCCGCTCCTCGGGGTGCCGTCGGACGCTCTCCCGAGCTGGCCGCGCTACCACCGTGCGCCTCCGAGTGCCGCCGAGCGCTCCACCGATATCGCCCCTCCTACACCACGGTGCTCGGGGTGCCGCCGAGCGCTCTCCCGATATCACCGCTCCTTCACCCTGCTTGTCTGGGTACCGCCGAGCGCTCTCCCGATATCGCCGCTCCTTCACCCCGTTTGTCTGGGTACCAACGGGCGCTCTCCCGAGGTTGCCGCACTGCCACCATGCGCCTCCAGGTGCCGCTGTGCGTCCGGTCGACCCGACGCACGCACATCCCGCTCCTCGGGGTGCCGCCGGGCGCTCTCACGAGCTCGCCGCGCTACCACCGTGCGTAGGCGAGTGTCGCCGAGCGCTCTCCCAATATCGCCTCTCCTTCACCACGGTGCTCGGGGTGCCGCCGGACGCTCCCCCGAGCTCGTCGCGCTCCAACCTGCGCATGCGAGTGCCGCTGGGTGCTCTCGGGATCTCGCCGCGGTACCACCGCGCGCCTCCGAGTGCCGCCGAGCGCTCTTCCGATATCGCAGCACTTTCACCCCGCTTGTCTGGGTGCGCAGGGCGCTCTCCCGAGCTTGCCGCACTACCACCGTGCGCCTCCAGGTTCTGCTGTGCGTCCGGTCGACCCGACGCATGCTCATCCCGCTCCTCGGGGTGCCGCCGGGCGCTCTCCCGAGCTTGCCGCACTACCACCGTGCGCCTCCAGGTTCTGCTGTGCGTCCGGTCGACTCGACGCACGCTCATCCCGCTCCTCGGGGTGCCGCCGGACGCTCTCCCGAGGTGGCCGCGCTACCACCGTGCGCCGGCGAGTGCCGCCGAGCGCTCTCGGGATCTCGCCGCGGTACCACAGCGCGCCTCCGAGTGCCGCCGAATGCTCCACCGATATCGCCGCTCCTACACCACGGTGCTCGGGGTGCCGCCGAGCGCTCTCCCGATATCGCCGAAACTTCACCCCGCTTGTCTGGGTGCCACTGGGCGCTCTCCCGAGGTTACCGCACTACCACCTCCAGGTGCCGCTGTGCGTCCGGTCGACCCGTGCACGCTCATCCCGCTCCTCGGGGTGCCGTCGGACGCTCTCCCGAGCTCGTCGCGTTCCACCCTGCGCATGCGAGTGCCGCTGGGTGCTCTCGGGATCTCGCCGCGGTACCACCGCGCGCCTCCGAGTGCCGCCGAGCGCTCTTCCAATATCGCCGCACTTTCACCCCGCTTGTCTGGGCGCCGCCGGGCGCTCTCCCGAGCTTGCCGCACTACGAGCGTGCGCCTCCAGGTGCCGCTGTGCGTCCGGTCGACCCGACGCACGCTCATCCCCCTCCTCGGGGTGCCGCCGGGCGCTCCCCCGAGCTCGTCGCGCTCCACCCTGCGCATGCGAGTGCCGCTGGGTGCTCTTGGGATCTCGCCGCGGTACCACCGCGCGCCTCCGAGTGCCGCCGAGCGCTCTCCCGATATCGCCGCACCTTCACCCCGCTTGTCTGGGTGCCACCGGGCGCTCTCCCGAGGTTACCGCACTACCACCGTGCGCCTCCAGGTGCCGCTGTGCGTCCGGTCGACCCGACGCACGCTCATCCCGCTCCTCGGGGTGCCGCCGGGCGCTCTCCCGAGCTCGCCGCACTACCACCGTGCGCCTCCAGGTTCTGCTGTGCGTCCGGTCGACCCGATGCACGCTCATCCCCCTCCTCGGGGTGCCGCCGGACGCTCTCCCGAGCTGGCCGCGCTACCACCGTGCGCCTCCGAGTGCCGCCGAGCGCTCCTCCGATATCGCAGCACTTTCACCCCGCTTGTCTGGGTGCCGCCGGGCGCTCTCCCGAGCTTGCCGCACTACCACCGTGCGCCTCCAGGTGCCGCTGTGCGTCCGGTCGACCCGACGCATGCTCATCCCCCTCCTCGGGGTGCCGCCGGGCGCTCTCCCGAGCTTGCCGCACTACCACCGTGCGCCTCCAGGTGCCGCTGTGCGTCCGGTCGACCCGACGCATGCTCATCCCGCTCCTCGGGGTGCCGCCGGGCGCTCTCCCGAGCTTGCCGCACTACCACCGTGCGCCTCCAGGTGCCGCTGTGCGTCCGGTCGACCCGACGCATGCTCATCCCGCTCCTCGGGGTGCCGCCGGACGCTCTCCCGAGCTGGCCGCGCTACCATCGTGCGCAGGAGAGTGCCGCCGAGCGCTCTCGGGATCTCGCCGCGGTACCACCGCGCGCCTCCGAGTGCCGTTGAGCGCTTTCCCGACATCCCCGCTCCTTCACCCCGTTTGTCGGGGTGCCGCCGGGCGCTCTGCCTAGCTTCCCATACTACCACCGTGCGCGTTCAGGTGCCGCTGTGCGTTCGGTCGACCCGACGCACGCTTATCCCGCTCCTCGGGGTGCCCCCGGTCGCTCTCGGGATCTCGCCGCGGTACCACCGCGCGCCTCCGAGTGCCGCCGAGCGCTCCTCCGATATCGCCGCACCTTCACCCCGCTTGTCTGGGTGCCACCGGGCGCTCTCCCGAGGTTACCGCACTACCACCGTGCGCCTCCAGGTGCCGCTGTGCGTCCGGTCGAGCCGACGCATGCTCATCCCGCTCCTCGTGGTGCCGCCGGGCGCTCTCCCGAGCTCGCCGCACTACCGCCGTGCGCCTCCAGGTGTCGCTGTGCGTCTTGTCGACCCGACGCACGCTCATCCCGCCCCTCGGTGTGCCGCCGGACGCTCCGCCGAGCTCGTCGCGCTCCAACCTGCGCATGCGAGTTCCGCTGGGTGCTCTCGGGATCTCGCCGCGGTACCACCGCGCGCCTCCGAGTGCCGCCGAGCGCTCTTCCAATATCGCCGCACTTTCACCCCGCTTGTCTGGGCGCCTCCGGGCTCTCTCCCGAGCTTGCCGCACTACGAGCGTGCGCCTCCAGGTGCCGCTGTGCGTCCGGTCGACCCGACGCATGCTCATCCCCCTCCTCGGGGTGCCGCCGGCCGCTCTCCCGAGCTCGCCGCACTACCACCGTGCGCCTCCAGGTTCTGCTGTGCGTCCGGTCGACCCGACGCACGCTCATCCCCCTCCTCGGGGTGCCGCCGGACGCTCTCCCCAGCTCGCCGCTCTACCACCGTGCGCCTCCGAGTGCCGCCGAGCGCTCTCCCGATATCGCCGCTCCTTCACCCCGCTTGTCTGGGTACCACCGGGCGCTCTCCCGAGCTCGCCGCACTACCACCGTGCGCCTCCAGGTGCCGCTGTGCGTCCGGTCGACCCGACGCACGCTCATTCCGCTCCTCGGGGTGCAGTCGGACGCTCTCCCGAGCTGGCCGCGCTACCACCGTGCACCGGCGAGTGCCGCCGAGCGCTCTCGGGATCTCGCCGCGGTACCACCGCGCGCCTCCGAGTGCCGTCGAGCGCCCTCCCGATATCGCCGCTGCTTCACCACGGTGCTCGGGGTGCCGCCGGGCGCTCTGCCAAGCTCGCTGCGCTACCACCGTGCGCCTCCAGGTGTCGCTGTGCATCCGGTCGACCCGACGCACGCTCATCCCGCTCCTCGGGGTGCCGCCGGGCGCTCCCCCGAGCTCGTCGCGCTCCACCCTGCGCATGCGAGTGCCGCCGAGCGCTCTCGGGATCTCACCGCTCCTTCACCACGGTGGTCGGGGTGCCGCCGAGCGCTCTCCCGAGCTCGCCGCGGTACCACTGCGCGCCTCCGAGTGCCGCCGAGCGCTCTCCCGATATCCCCGCACCTTCACCCCGCTTGTCTGGGTGTCACCGGGCGCTCTCCCGAGGTTACCGCACTACCACCGTGCGCCTCCAGGTGCCGCTGTGCGTCCTGTCGACCCGACGCACGCTCATTCCGCTCCTCGGGGTGCCGCCGGATGCTCTCCCGAGCTGGCGGCGCTACCACCGTGCGCCTCCAGGTGTCGCTGTGCGTCCGGTCGACCCGACGCACGCTCATCCCGCTCCTCGGGGTGCCGTCGGACGCTCTCCCGAGCTGGCCGCGCTACCACCGTGCGCCTCCGAGTGCCGCCGAGCGCTCCTCCGATATCGCAGCACTTTCACCCCGCTTGTCTGGGTGCCGCCGGGCGCTCTCCCGAGCTTGCCGCACTACCACCGTGCGCCTCCAGGTGCCGCTGTGCGTCCGGTCGACCCGACGCATGCTCATCCCGCTCCTCGGGGTGCCGCCGGGCGCTCTCCCGAGCTTGCCGCACTACCACCGTGCGCCTCCAGGTGCCGCTGTGCGTCCGGTCGACCCGACGCATGCTCATCCCGCTCCTCGGGGTGCCGCCGGACGCTCTCCCGAGCTGGCCGCGCTACCATCGTGCGCAGGAGAGTGCCGCCGAGCGCTCTCGAGATCTCGCCGCGGTACCACCGCGCGCCTCCGAGTGCCGTTGAGCGCTTTCCCGACATCCCCGCTCCTTCACCCCGTTTGTCGGGGTGCCGCCGGGCGCTCTGCCTAGCTTCCCATACTACCACCGTGCGCGTTCAGGTGCCGCTGTGCGTCCGGTCGACCCGACGCACGCTTATCCCGCTCCTCGGGGTGCCCCCGGTCGCTCTCGGGATCTCGCCGCGGTACCACCGCGCGCCTCCGAGTGCCGTTGAGCGCTTTCCCGACATCCCCGCTCCTTCACCCCGTTTGTCGGGGTGCCGCCGGGCGCTCTGCCTAGCTTCCCATACTACCACCGTGCGCGTTCAGGTGCCGCTGTGCGTCCGGTCGACCCGACGCACGCTTATCCCGCTCCTCGGGGTGCCCCCGGTCGCTCTCGGGATCTCGCCGCGGTACCACCGCGCGCCTCCGAGTGCCGCCGAGCGCTCTCCCGATATCGCCGCACCTTCACCCCGCTTGTCTGGGTGCCACCGGGCGCTCTCCCGAGGTTACCGCACTACCACCGTGCGCCTCCAGGTGCCGCTGTGCGTCCGGTCGAGCCGACGCATGCTCATCCCGCTCCTCGTGGTGCCGCCGGGCGCTCTCCCGAGCTCGCCGCACTACCGCCGTGCGCCTCCAGGTGTCGCTGTGCGTCTGGTCGACCCGACGCACGCTCATCCCGCCCCTCGGTGTGCCGCCGGACGCTCCGCCGAGCTCGTCGCGCTCCAACCTGCGCATGCGAGTTCCGCTGGGTGCTCTCGGGATCTCGCCGCGGTACCACCGCGCGCCTCCGAGTGCCGCCGAGCGCTCTTCCAATATCGACGCACTTTCACCCCGCTTGTCTGGGCGCCTCCGGGCTCTCTCCCGAGCTTGCCGCACTACGAGCGTGCGCCTCCAGGTGCCGCTGTGCGTCCGGTCGACCCGACGCATGCTCATCCCCCTCCTCGGGGTGCCGCCGGGCGCTCTCCCGAGCTCGCCGCACTACCACCGTGCGCCTCCAGGTGTCGCTGTGCGTCCGGTCGACCCGACGCACGCTCATCCCCCTCCTCGGGGTGCCGCCGGACGCTCTCCCCAGCTCGCCGCTCTACCACCGTGCGCCTCCGAGTGCCGCCGAGCGCTCTCCCGATATCGCCGCTCCTTCACCCCGCTTGTCTGGGTACCACCGGGCGCTCTCCCGAGCTCGCCGCACTACCACCGTGCGCCTCCAGGTGCCGCTGTGCGTCCGGTCGACCCGACGCACGCTCATTCCGCTCCTCGGGGTGCAGTCGGACGCTCTTCCGAGCTGGCCGCGCTACCACCGTGCATCGGCGAGTGCCGCCGAGCGCTCTCGGGATCTCGCCGCGGTACCACCGCGCGCCTCCCAGTGCCGCCGAGCGCTCTCGGGATCTCGCTGCTCCTACACCACGGTTGTCTGGGTGCCGCCGGGCGCTCTGCCAACCTCGCCGCACTACCACCGTGCGCCTCCAGGTGCCGCTGTGCGTCCGGTCGACCCGACGCACGCTCATCCCGCTCCTCGGGGATCCGCCGGGTGCTCTGCCAAGCTCGCCGCACTAGCACCGTACGCCTCCAGGTGTCGCTGTGCGTCCGGTCGACCCGTGCACGCTCATCCCGCTCCTCGGGGCGCCGCCGGGCGATCTGCCAAGGTCGACGCACTACCACCGTGCGCCTCCAGGTGCCGCTGTGCGTCCGGTCGACCCGAAGCATGCTCATCCCCCTCCTCGGGGTGCCGCCGGGCGCTCTCCCGAGCTCGCCGCACTACCACCGTGCGCCTCCAGGTGCCGCTGTGCGTCCGGTCGACCCGTGCACGCTCATCCCGCTCCTCGGGGTGCCGCCGGACGCTCCCCCGAGCTCGTCGCGCTCCACCCTGCGCATGCGAGTGCCGCTGGGTGCTCTCGGGATCTCGCCGCAGTAGCACCGTGCGCCTCCGAGTGCCGCCGAGCGCTCTCCCGATATCGCCACACCCTCACCCCGCTTGTCTGGGTGCCGGCGGGCGCTCTCCCGAGCTCGCAGCACTACCACCGTGCGCCTCCAGGTGGCGCTGTGCGTCCGGTCGACCCGTGCACGCTCATCCCGCTCCTCGGGGTGTCGTCGGACGCTCTCCCGAGCTCGTCGCGCTCCACCCTGCGCATGCGAGTGCCGCTGGGTGCTCTCGGGATCTCGCCGCGGTACCACCGCGCCCCTCCCAGTGCCGTCGGGCGCTCTCCCGATATCGCCACACTACCACCGTGCGCCTCCAGGTGTCGCTGTGCGTCCGGTCGACCCGACGGACGCTCATCCCGCTCCTCGGGGTGCCGCCGGGCGCTCTGCCAAGGTCGACGCACTAACACCGTGCGCCTCCAGGTGCCGCTGTGCGTCCGGTCGACCCGAAGCATGCTCATCCCCCTCCTCGGGGTGCCGCCGGGCGCTCTCCCGAGCTCGCCGCACTACCACCGTGCGCCTCCAGGTGCCGCTGTGCGTCCGGTCGACCCGTGCACGCTCATCCCGCTCCTCGGGGTGCCGCCGGACGCTCCCCCGAGCTCGTCGCGCTCCACCCTGCGCATGCGAGTGCCGCTGGGTGCTCTCGGGATCTCGCCGCAGTACCACCGTGCGCCTCCGAGTGCCGCCGAGCGCTCTCCCGATATCGCCACACCCTCTCCCCGCTTGTCTGAGTGCCGCCGGACGCTCTCCCGAGCTCGCTGCTCTACCAACGTGCGCCTCCGAGTGTGGCCGAGCGCTCTCCCAATATCGCCACTCCTTCACCCCGCTTGTCTGGGTGCCACCGGGCGCTCTCCCGAGGTTACCGCACTACCACCGTGCGCCTCCAGGTGCCGCTGTGCGTCCGGTCGACCCGACGCATGCTCATCCCGCTCCTCGGGGTGCCGCCGGGCGCTCTGCCAAGCTCGCCGCACTAGCAGGGTGCGCCTCCAGGTGCCGCTGTGCGTCCGGTCGACCCGTGCACGCTCATCCCGCTCCTCGGGGTGCCGTCGGACGCTCTCCCGAGCTCGTCGCGCTCCACCCTGCGCATGCGAGTTCCGCTGGGTGCTCTCGGGATCTCGCCGTGGTACCACTGCGGGCCTCCGAGTGCCGTCGGGCGCTCTCGCGATATCGCCGCACTACCACCGTGCGCCTCCAGGTGCCGCTTTGCGTCCGGTCGACCCGACGGACGCTCATCCCGCTCCTCGGGGTGCCGCCGGGCGCTCTGCCAAGCTCGTCGCACTAACACCGTGCGCCTCCAGGTGCCGCTGTGCATCCGGTCGACTTGTGCACGCTTATCCCTCTCTTCGGGGTGCCGCCGGACGCTCTCCCAAGCTCGTCGCGCTCCAACCTGCGCATGCGAGTTCCGCTGGGTGCTCTCGGGATCTCGCCGCGGTACCACTGCGCCCCTCCGAGTGCCGTCGAGCGCCCTCCCGATATCCCCGCTCCTTCACCCCGCTTGTCGGGGTGCCGCCGGGCGCTCTGCCGAGCTTCCCATACTACCACCGTGCGCGTTCAGGTGCCGCTGTGCGTCCGGTCGACCCGACGCACGCTCATCCCGCTCCTCGGGGTGCCGCCGGACGCTCCCCCGAGCTCGTCGCGCTCCAACCTGCGCATGCGAGTTCCGCTGGGTGCTCTCGGGATCTCGCCGCGGTACCACCGCGCGCCTCCGAGTGCCGCCGAGCGCTCTTCCAACATCGCAGCACTTTCACCCCGCTTGTCTGGGCGCCGCCGGGCGCTCTCCCGAGCTCGCCGCACTACCACCGTGCGCCTCCAGGTGTCGCTGTGCGTCCGGTCGACCCAACGCACGCTCATCCCGCTCCTCGGCGTGCCGCCGGGCGCTCTCCCGAGCTTGCCGCGGTACCACCGCGCGCCTCCGAGTGCCGCCGAGCGCTCTCCCGATATCGCCGCACCTTCACCCCGCTTGTCTGGGTGCCACCGGGCGCTCTCCCGAGGTTACCGCACTACCACCGTGCGCCTCCAGGTGCCGCTGTGCGTCCGGTCGAGCCGACGCATGCTCATCCCGCTCCTCGTGGTGCCGCCGGGCGCTCTGCCGAGCTCGCCGCACTCCCGCCGTGCGCCTCCAGGTGTCGCTGTGTGTCCGGTCGACCCGACGCACGCTCATCCCGCTCATCGGGGTGCCGCCGGACGCTCCCCCGAGCTCGTCGCGCTCCACCTGCGCATGCGAGTTCCGCTGGGTGCTCTCGGGATCTCGCCGCGGTACCACCGCACACCTCCGAGTGCCGCCGAGCGCTCTTCCGATATCGCAGCACTTTCACCCCGCTTGTCTGGGCGCCGCCGGGCGCTCTTCCGAGCTTGCCGCACTACGAGCGTGCGCCTCCAGGTGTCGCTGTGCGTCCGGTCGACCCGACGCACGCTCATCCCGCTCCTCGGGGTGCCGCCGGGACCTCTCCCGAGCTCGCCGCGGTACCACCGCGCGCCTCCGAGTGCCGCCGAGCCCTCTCCCGATATCGCCGCACCTTCACCCCGCTTGTCTGGGTGACACTGGGCGCTCTCCCGAGGTTACCGCACTACCACCGTGCACCTCCAGGTGCCGCTGTGCGTCCGGTCGACCCGACGCATGCTCATCCCGCTCCTCGGGGTGCCGTCGGACGCTCTCCCGAGCTCGTCGCGCTCCACCCTGCGCATGCGAGTTCTGCTGGGTGCTCTCGGGATCTCGCCGCGGTACCACCGCGCGCCTCCGAGTGCCGTCGAGCGCCCTCCCGATATCGCCGCTGCTTCACCACGGTGCTCGGGGTGCCGCCGGGCGCTCTGCCAAGCTCGCTGCGCTACCACCGTGCGCCTCCAGGTGTCGCTGTGCATCCGGTCGACCCGACGCACGCTCATCCCGCTCCTCGGGGTGCCGCCGGGCGCTCCCCCGAGCTCGTCGCGCTCCACCCTGCGCATGCGAGTGCCGCCGAGCGCTCTCGGGATCTCGCCGCTCCTTCACCACGGTGGTCGGGGTGCCGCCGAGCGCTCTCCCGAGCTCGCCGCGGTACCACTGCGCGCCTCCGAGTGCCGCCGAGCGCTCTCCCGATATCCCCGCACCTTCACCCCGCTTGTCTGGGTGTCACCGGGCGCTCTCCCGAGGTTACCGCACTACCACCGTGCGCCTCCAGGTGCCGCTGTGCGTCCTGTCGACCCGACGCACGCTCATTCCGCTCCTCGGGGTGCCGCCGGATGCTCTCCCGAGCTGGCGGCGCTACCACCGTGCGCCTCCAGGTGTCGCTGTGCGTCCGGTCGACCCGACGCACGCTCATCCCGCTCCTCGGGGTGCCGTCGGACGCTCTCCCGAGCTGGCCGCGCTACCACCGTGCGCCTCCGAGTGCCGCCGAGCGCTCCACCGATATCGCCGCTCCTACACCACGGTGCTCGGGGTGCCGCCGAGCGCTCTCCCGATATCACCGCTCCTTCACCCTGCTTGTCTAGGTACCGCCGAGCGCTCTCCCGATATCGCCGCTCCTTCACCCCGCTTGTCTGGGTACCAACGGGCGCTCTCCCGAGGTTGCCGCACTGCCACCATGCGCCTCCAGGTGCCGCTGTGCGTCCGGTCGACCCGACGCACGCTCATCCCGCTCCTCGGGGTGCCGCCGGGCGCTCTCCCGAGCTCGCCGCGCTACCACCGTGCGCCTCCAGGTGCCGCTGTGTGTCCGGTCGACCCGACGCACGCTCATTCCGCTCCTCGGGGTGCCGCCGGACGCTCTCCCGAGGTGGCCGCGCTACCACCGTGCGCCGGCGAGTGCCGCCGAGCGCTCTCGGGATCTCGCCGCGGTACCACAGCGCGCCTCCGAGTGCCGCCGAACGCTCCACCGATATCGCCGCTCCTACACCACGGTGCTCGGGGTGCCTCCGAGCGCTCTTTCGAGATCGCCGTTCCTTCACCACGGTGCTCGGGGTGCCGCCGAGCGCTCTCCCGATATCGCCGAAACTTCACCCCGCTTGTCTGGGTGCCACTGGGCGCACTCCCGAGGTTACCGCACTAGCACCGTGCGCCTCCAGGTGCCGCTGTGCGTCCGGTCGACCCGTGCACGCTCATCCCGCTCCTCGGGGTGCCGCCGTGCGCTCCCCCGAGCTCGTCGCGCTCCACCCTGCGCATGCGAGTGCCGCTGGGTGCTCTTGGGATCTCGCCGCGGTACCACCGCGCGCCTCCGAGTGCCGCCGAGCGCTCTCGGGATCTCGCCGCTCCTTCACCACGGTGTTCGGGGTGCCGCCGGGCGCTCTCCCGAGCTCGCCGCACTACCACCGTGCGCCTCCAGGTGTCGCTGTGCGTCCGGTCGACCCGACGCACGCTCATCCCCCTCCTCGGGGTGCCGCCGGACGCTCTCCCGAGCTCGCTGCTCTACCACCGTGCACCTCCAGGTGCCGCTGTGCGTCCGGTCGACCCGTGCACGCTCATCCCGCTCCTCGGGGTGCCGCCGGACGCTCTCCCGAGCTCGTCGCGCTCCACCCTGCGCATGCGAGTTCTGCTGGGTGCTCTCGGGATCTCGCCGTGGTACCACTGCGCGTTTCCGAGTGCCGTCGAGCGCCCTCCCGATATCCCCGCTCCTTCACCACGGTGGTCGGGGTGCCGCCGGGCGCTCTGCCAAGCTCGCCGCGCTACCACCGTGCGCCTCCAGGTGTCGCTGTGCGTCCGGTCGACGCGACGCACGCTCATCCCGCTACTCGGGGTGCCGCCGGGCGCTCCCCCGAGCTCGTCGCGCTCCACCCTGCGCATGCGAGTGCCGCTGGGTGCTCTTGGGATATCGCCGCGGTACCACCGCGCGCCTCCGAGTGCCGCCGAGCGCTCTCGGGATCTCGCCGCTCCTTCACCACGGTGGTCGGGGTGCCGCCGGGCGCTCTCCCGAGCTCGCCGCACTACCACCGTGCGTCTCCAGGTGTCGCTGTGCGTCCGGTCGACCCGACGCACGCTCATTCCGCTCCTCAAGGTGCAGTCGGACGCTCTCCCGAGCTGGCCGCGCTACCACCGTGCACCGGCGAGTGCCGCCGAGCGCTCTCGGGATCTCGCCGCGGTACCACCGCGCGCCTCCGAGTGCCGTTGAGCGCTTTCCCGACATCCCCGCTCCTTCACCCCGTTTGTCGGGGTGCCGCCGGGCGCTCTGCCTAGCTTCCCATACTACCACCGTGCGCGTTCAGGTGCCGCTGTGCGTCCGGTCGACCCGACGCACGCTTATCCCGCTCCTCGGGGTGCCCCCGGTCGCTCTCGGGATCTCGCCGCGGTACCACCGCGCGCCTCCGAGTGCCGCCGAGCGCTCCTCCGATATCGCCGCACCTTCACCCCGCTTGTCTGGGTGCCACCGGGCGCTCTCCCGAGATTACCGCACTATCACCGTGCGCCTCCAGGTGCCGCTGTGCGTCCGGTCGACCCGACGCATGCTCATCCCGCTCCTCGGGGTGCCGCCGGGCGCTCTCCCGAGCTCGCCGCACTACCGCCGTGCGCCTCCAGGTGTCGCTGTGCGTCTGGTCGACCCGACGCACGCTCATCCCGCCCCTCGGTGTGCCGCCGGACGCTCCGCCGAGCTCGTCGCGCTCCAACCTGCGCATGCGAGTTCCGCTGGGTGCTCTCGGGATCTCGCCGCGGTACCACCGCGCGCCTCCGAGTGCCGCCGAGCGCTCTTCCAATATCGCCGCACTTTCACCCCGCTTGTCTGGGCGCCTCCGGGCTCTCTCCCGAGCTTGCCGCACTACGAGCGTGCGCCTCCAGGTGCCGCTGTGCGTCCGGTCGACCCGACGCATGCTCATCCCCCTCCTCGGGGTGCCGCCGGCCGCTCTCCCGAGCTCGCCGCACTACCACCGTGCGCCTCCAGGTGTCGCTGTGCGTCCGGTCGACCCGACGCACGCTCATCCCCCTCCTCGGGGTGCCGCCGGACGCTCTCCCCAGCTCGCCGCTCTACCACCGTGCGCCTCCGAGTGCCGCCGAGCGCTCTCCCGATATCGCCGCTCCTTCACCCCGCTTGTCTGGGTACCACCGGGCGCTCTCCCGAGCTCGCCGCACTACCACCGTGCGCCTCCAGGTGCCGCTGTGCGTCCGGTCGACCCGACGCACGCTCATTCCGCTCCTCGGGGTGCAGTCGGACGCTCTTCCGAGCTGGCCGCGCTACCACCGTGCACCGGCGAGTGCCGCCGAGCGCTCTCGGGATCTCGCCGCGGTACCACCGCGCGCCTCCCAGTGCCGCCGAGCGCTCTCGGGATCTCGCTGCTCCTACACCACGGTTGTCTGGGTGCCGCCGGGCGCTCTGCCAAGCTCGCCGCACTACCACCGTGCGCCTCCAGGTGCCGCTGTGCGTCCGGTCGACCCGACGCACGCTCATCCCGCTCCTCGGAGTGCCGTCGGGCTCTCTGCCAAGCTCGTCGCACTAACACCGTGCGCCTCCAGGTGCCGCTGTGCATCCGGTCGACTTGTGCACGCTTATCCCTCTCCTCGGGTTGCCGCTGGACGCTCTCCCAAGCTCGTCGTGCTCCACCCTCCGCATGTGAGTTCCGCTGGGTGCTCTCGGGATCTCGCCGCGGTACCACCGCGCGCCTCCGAGTGCCGCTGAGCGCTTTCCCGATATCCCCGCTCCTTCTCCCCGCTTGTCGGGGTGCCGCCGGGCGATCTGCCGAGCTTCCCATATTACCACCGTGCGCGTTCAGGTGCCGCTGTGCGTCCGGTCGACCCGACGCACGCTCATCCCGCTCCTCGGGGTGCCGCCGGACGCTCCCCCGAGCTCGTCGCGCTCCAACCTGCGCATGCGAGTTCCGCTGGGTGCTCTCGGGATCTCGCCGCGGTACCACCGCGCGCCTCCGAGTGCCGCCGAGCGCTCTTCCAATATCGCCGCACTTTCACCCCGCTTGTCTGGTCGCCGCCGGGCGCTCTTCCGAGCTTGCCGCACTACCACCGTGCGCCTCCAGGTGCCGCTGTGCGTCCGGTCGACCCGACGCATGCTCATCCCGCTCCTCGGGGTGCCGCCGGGCGCTCTCCCGAGCTCGCCGCACTACCACCGTGCGCCTCCAGGTTCTGCTGTGCGTCCGGTCGACCCGACGCACGCTCATCCCCCTCCTCGGGGTGCCGCCGGACGTTCTCCCGAGCTCGCCGCGGTACCACCGTGCGCCTCCGAGTGCCGCCGAGCGCTCCTCCGATATCGCAGCACTTTCACCCCGCTTGTCTGGGTGCCGCCGGGCGCTCTCCCGAGCTTGCCGCAATACCACCGTGCGCCTCCAGGTGCCGCTGTGCGTCCGGTCGACCCGACGCATGCTCATCCCGCTCCTCGGGGTGCCGCCGGGCGCTCTCCCGAGCTTGCCGCGCTACCACCGTGCGCCTCCAGGTGCCGCTGTGCGTCCGGTCGACCCGACGCATGCTCATCCCGCTCCTCGGGGTGCCGCCGGGCGCTCTCCCGAGCTGGCCGCGCTACCATCGTGCGCAGGAGAGTGCCGCCGAGCGCTCTCAGGATCTCACCGCGGTACCACCGCGCGCCTCCGAGTGCCGTTGAGCGCTTTCCCGACATCCCCGCTCCTTCACCCCGTTTGTCGGGGTGCCGCCGGGCGCTCTGCCTAGCTTCCCATACTACCACCGTGCGCGTTCAGGTGCCGCTGTGCGTCCGGTCGACCCGACGCACGCTCATCCCGCTCCTCGGGGTGCCGTCGGACGCTCTCCCGAGCTCGTCGCGCTCCACCCTGCGCATGCGAGTTCTGCTGGGTGCTCTCGGGTTCTCGCCGCGCTACCACTGTGCGTAGGCGAGTGTCGCCGAGCGCTCTCGCAATATCGCCTCTCCTTCACCACGGTGCTCGGGGTGCCGCCGGACGCTCCCCCGACCTCGTCGCGCTCCAACCTGCGCATGCGAGTAACGCTGGATGCTCTCGGGATCTCGCCGCGGTACCACCGCGCGCCTCCGAGTGCCGCCGAGCGCTCCTCCGATATCGCAGCACTTTCACCCCGCTTGTCTGGGTGCCGCCGGGCGCTCTCCCGAGCTTGCCGCACTACCACCGTGCGCCTCCAAGTGCCGCTGTGCGTCGGGTCGACCCGACGCATGCTCATCCCCCTCCTCGGGGTGCCGCCGGCCGCTCTCCCGAGCTTGCCGCACTACCACCGTGCGCCTCCAGGTGCCGCTGTGCGTCCGGTCGACCCGACGCATGCTCATCCCGCTCCTCGGGGTGCCGCCGGGCGCTCTCCCGAGCTTGCCGCACTACCACCGTGCGCCTCCAGGTGCCGCTGTGCGTCCGGTCGAGCCGACGCATGCTCATCCCGCTCCTCGGGGTGCCGCCGGACGCTCTCCCGAGCTGGCCGCGCTACCATCGTGCGCAGGAGAGTGCCGCCGAGCGCTCTCGGGATCTCGCCGCGGTACCACCGCGCGCCTCCGAGTGCCGTTGAGCGCTTTCCCGACATCCCCGCTCCTTCACCCCGTTTGTCGGGGTGCCGCCGGGCGCTCTGCCTAGCTTCCCATACTACCACCGTGCGCGTTCAGGTGCCGCTGTGCGTCCGGTCGACCCGACGCACGCTTATCCCGCTCCTCGGGGTGCCCCCGGTCGCTCTCGGGATCTCGCCGCGGTACCACCGCGCGCCTCCGAGTGCCGCCGAGCGCTCTCCCGATATCGCCGCACCTTCACCCCGCTTGTCTGGGTGCCACCGGGCGCTCTCCCGAGGTTACCGCACTACCACCGTGCGCCTCCAGGTGCCGCTGTGCGTCTGGTCGACCCGACGCACGCTCATCCCGCCCCTCGGTGTGCCGCCGGACGCTCCGCCGAGCTCGTCGCGCTCCAACCTGCGCATGCGAGTTCCGCTGGGTGCTCTCGGGATCTCGCCGCGGTACCACCGCGCGCCTCCGAGTGCCGCCGAGCGCTCTTCCAATATCGACGCACTTTCACCCCGCTTGTCTGGGCGCCTCCGGGCTCTCTCCCGAGCTTGCCGCACTACGAGCGTGCGCCTCCAGGTGCCGCTGTGCGTCCGGTCGACCCGACGCATGCTCATCCCCCTCCTCGGGGTGCCGCCGGCCGCTCTCCCGAGCTCGCCGCACTACCACCGTGCGCCTCCAGGTGTCGCTGTGCGTCCGGTCGACCCGACGCACGCTCATCCCCCTCCTCGGGGTGCCGCCGGACGCTCTCCCCAGCTCGCCGCTCTACCACCGTGCGCCTCCGAGTGCCGCCGAGCGCTCTCCCGATATCGCCGCTCCTTCACCCCGCTTGTCTGGGTACCACCGGGCGCTCTCCCGAGCTCGCCGCACTACCACCGTGCGCCTCCAGGTGCCGCTGTGCGTCCGGTCGACCCGACGCACGCTCATTCCGCTCCTCGGGGTGCAGTCGGACGCTCTTCCGAGCTGGCCGCGCTACCACCGTGCACCGGCGAGTGCCGCCGAGCGCTCTCGGGATCTCGCCGCGGTACCACCGCGCGCCTCCCAGTGCCGCCGAGCGCTCTCGGGATCTCGCTGCTCCTACACCACGGTTGTCTGGGTGCCGCCGGGCGCTCTGCCAAGCTCGCCGCACTACCACCGTGCGCCTCCAGGTGCCGCTGTGCGTCCGGTCGACCCGACGCACGCTCATCCCGCTCCTCGGAGTGCCGTCGGGCTCTCTGCCAAGCTCGTCGCACTAACACCGTGCGCCTCCAGGTGCCGCTGTGCATCCGGTCGACTTGTGCACGCTTATCCCTCTCCTCGGGTTGCCGCTGGACGCTCTCCCAAGCTCGTCGTGCTCCACCCTCCGCATGTGAGTTCCGCTGGGTGCTCTCGGGATCTCGCTGCGGTACCACCGCGCGCCTCCGAGTGCCGCTGAGCGCTTTCCCGATATCCCCGCTCCTTCTCCCCGCTTGTCGGGGTGCCGCCGGGCGATCTGCCGAGCTTCCCATATTACCACCGTGCGCGTTCAGGTGCCGCTGTGCGTCCGGTCGACCCGACGCACGCTCATCCCGCTCCTCGGGGTGCCGCCGGACGCTCCCCCGAGCTCGTCGCGCTCCAACCTGCGCATGCGAGTTCCGCTGGGTGCTCTCGGGATCTCGCCGCGGTACCACCGCGCGCCTCCGAGTGCCGCCGAGCGCTCTTCCAATATCGACGCACTTTCACCCCGCTTGTCTGGGCGCCGCCGGGCGCTCTTCCGAGCTTGCCGCACTACCACCGTGCGCCTCCAGGTTCTGCTGTGCGTCCGGTCGACCCGACGCATGCTCATCCCGCTCCTCGGGGTGCCGCCGGGCGCTCTCCCGAGCTCGCCGCACTACCACCGTGCGCCTCCAGGTTCTGCTGTGCGTCCGGTCGACCCGACGCACGCTCATCCCCCTCCTCGGGGTGCCGCCGGACGTTCTCCCGAGCTCGCCGCGGTACCACCGTGCGCCTCCGAGTGCCGCCGAGCGCTCCTCCGATATCGCAGCACTTTCACCCCGCTTGTCTGGGTGCCGCCGGGCGCTCTCCCGAGCTTGCCGCACTACCACCGTGCGCCTCCAGGTGCCGCTGTGCGTCCGGTCGACCCGACGCATGCTCATCCCCCTCCTCGGGGTGCCGCCGGGCGCTCTCCCGAGCTTGCCGCACTACCACCGTGCGCCTCCAGGTGCCGCTGTGCGTCCGGTCGACCCGACGCATGCTCATCCCGCTCCTCGGGGTGCCGCCGGACGCTCTCCCGAGCTGGCCGCGCTACCATCGTGCGCAGGAGAGTGCCGCCGAGTGCTCTCGGGATCTCGCCGCGGTACCACCGCGCGCCTCCGAGTGCCGTTGAGCGCTTTCCCGACATCCCCGCTCCTTCACCCCGTTTGTCGGGGTGCCGCCGGGCGCTCTGCCTAGCTTCCCATACTACCACCGTGCGCGTTCAGGTGCCGCTGTGCGTCCGGTCGACCCGACGCACGCTTATCCCGCTCCTCGGTGTGCCCCCGGTCGCTCTCGGGATCTCGCCGCGGTACCACCGCGCGCCTCCGAGTGCCGCCGAGCGCTCTCCCGATATCGCCGCACCTTCACCCCGCTTGTCTGGGTGCCACCGGGCGCTCTCCCGAGCTCGCCGCACTACCGCCGTGCGCCTCCAGGTGTCGCTGTGCGTCTGGTCGACCCGACGCACGCTCATCCCGCCCCTCGGTGTGCCGCCGGACGCTCCGCCGAGCTCGTCGCGCTCCAACCTGCGCATGCGAGTTCCGCTGGGTGCTCTCGGGATCTCGCCGCGGTACCACCGCGCGCCTCCGAGTGCCGCCGAGCGCTTTCCAATATCGACGCACTTTCACCCCGCTTGTCTGGGCGCCTCCGGGCTCTCTCCCGAGCTTGCCGCACTACGAGCGTGCGCCTCCAGGTGCCGCTGTGCGTCCGGTCGACCCGACGCATGCTCATCCCCCTCCTCGGGGTGCCGCCGGCCGCTCTCCCGAGCTCGCCGCACTACCACCGTGCGCCTCCAGGTGTCGCTGTGCGTCCGGTCGACCCGACGCACGCTCATCCCCCTCCTCGGGGTGCCGCCGGACGCTCTCCCCAGCTCGCCGCTCTACCACCGTGCGCCTCCGAGTGCCGCCGAGCGCTCTCCCGATATCGCCGCTCCTTCACCCCGCTTGTCTGGGTACCACCGGGCGCTCTCCCGAGCTCGCCGCACTACCACCGTGCGCCTCCAGGTGCCGCTGTGCGTCCGGTCGACCCGACGCACGCTCATTCCGCTCCTCGGGGTGCAGTCGGACGCTCTTCCGAGCTGGCCGCGCTACCACCGTGCACCGGCGAGTGCCGCCGAGCGCTCTCGGGATCTCGCCGCGGTACCACCGCGCGCCTCCCAGTGCCGCCGAGCGCTCTCGGGATCTCGCTGCTCCTACACCACGGTTGTCTGGGTGCCGCCGGGCGCTCTGCCAAGCTCGCCGCACTACCACCGTGCGCCTCCAGGTGCCGCTGTGCGTCCGGTCGACCCGACGCACGCTCATCCCGCTCCTCGGAGTGCCGTCGGGCTCTCTGCCAAGCTCGTCGCACTAACACCGTGCGCCTCCAGGTGCCGCTGTGCATCCGGTCGACTTGTGCACGCTTATCCCTCTCCTCGGGTTGCCGCTGGACGCTCTCCCAAGCTCGTCGTGCTCCACCCTCCGCATGTGAGTTCCGCTGGGTGCTCTCGGGATCTCGCCGCGGTACCACCGCGCGCCTCCGAGTGCCGCTGAGCGCTTTCCCGATATCCCCGCTCCTTCTCCCCGCTTGTCGGGGTGCCGCCGGGCGATCTGCCGAGCTTCCCATATTACCACCGTGCGCGTTCAGGTGCCGCTGTGCGTCCGGTCGACCCGACGCACGCTCATCCCGCTCCTCGGGGTGCCGCCGGACGCTCCCCCGAGCTCGTCGCGCTCCAACCTGCGCATGCGAGTTCCGCTGGGTGCTCTCGGGATCTCGCCGCGGTACCACCGCGCGCCTCCGAGTGCCGCCGAGCGCTCTTCCAATATCGCCGCACTTTCACCCCGCTTGTCTGGGCGCCGCCGGGCGCTCTTCCGAGCTTGCCGCACTACCACCGTGCGCCTCCAGGTTCTGCTGTGCGTCCGGTCGACCCGACGCATGCTCATCCCGCTCCTCGGGGTGCCGCCGGGCGCTCTCCCGAGCTCGCCGCACTACCACCGTGCGCCTCCAGGTTCTGCTGTGCGTCCGGTCGACCCGACGCACGCTCATCCCCCTCCTCGGGGTGCCGCCGGACGTTCTCCCGAGCTCGCCGCGGTACCACCGTGCGCCTCCGAGTGCCGCCGAGCGCTCCTCCGATATCGCAGCACTTTCACCCCGCTTGTCTGGGTGCCGCCGGGCGCTCTCCCGAGCTTGCCGCACTACCACCGTGCGCCTCCAGGTGCCGCTGTGCGTCCGGTCGACCCGACGCATGCTCATCCCGCTCCTCGGGGTGCCGCCGGGCGCTCTCCCGAGCTTGCCGCACTACCACCGTGCGCCTCCAGGTGTCGCTGTGCGTCCGGTCGACCCGACGCACGCTCATCCCCCTCCTCGGGGTGCCGCCGGATGCTCTCCCCAGCTCGCCGCTCTACCACCGTGCGCCTCCGAGTGCCGCCGAGCGCTCTCCCGATATCGCCGCTCCTTCACCCCGCTTGTCTGGGTACCACCGGGCGCTCTCCCGAGCTCGCCGCACTACCACCGTGCGCCTCCAGGTGCCGCTGTGCGTCCGGTCGACCCGACGCACGCTCATTCCGCTCCTCGGGGTGTAGTCGGACGCTCTTCCGAGCTGGCCGCGCTACCACCGTGCACCGGCGAGTGCCGCCGAGCGCTCTCGGGATCTCGCCGCGGTACCACCGCGCGCCTCCCAGTGCCGCCGAGCGCTCTCGGGATCTCGCTGCTCCTACACCACGGTTGTCTGGGTGCCGCCGGGCGCTCTGCCAAGCTCGCCGCACTACCACCGTGCGCCTCCAGGTGCCGCTGTGCGTCCGATCGAACCGACGCACGCTCATCCCGCTCCTCGGAGTGCCGTCGGGCTCTCTGCCAAGCTCGTCGCACTACCACCGTGCGCCTCCAGGTGCCGCTGTGCATCCGGTCGACTTGTGCACGCTTATCCCTCTCCTCGGGTTGCCGCTGGACGCTCCCCCGAGCTCGTCGCGCTCCAACCTGCGCATGCGAGTTCCGCTGGGTGCTCTCGGGATCTCGCCGCGGTACCACCGCGCGCCTCCGAGTGCCGCCGAGCGCTCTTCCAATATCGCCGCACTTTCACCCCGCTTGTCTGGGCGCCGCCGGGCGCTCTTCCGAGCTTGCCGCACTACCACCGTGCGCCTCCAGGTTCTGCTGTGCGTCCGGTCGACCCGACGCATGCTCATCCCACTCCTCGGGGTGCCGCCGGGCGCTCTCCCGAGCTCGCCGCACTACCACCGTGCGCCTCCAGGTTCTGCTGTGCGTCCGGTCGACCCGACGCACGCTCATCCCCCTCCTCGGGGTGCCGCCGGACGTTCTCCCGAGCTCGCCGCGGTACCACCGTGCGCCTCCGAGTGCCGCCGAGCGCTCCTCCGATATCGCAGCACTTTCACCCCGCTTGTCTGGGTGCCGCCGGGCGCTCTCCCGAGCTTGCCGCACTACCACCGTGCGCCTCCAGGTGCCGCTGTGCGTCCGGTCGACCCGACGCATGCTCATCCCGCTTGTCTGGGTGCCGCCGGGCGCTCTCCCGAGCTTGCCGCACTACCACCGTGCGCCTCCAGGTGCCGCTGTGCGTCCGGTCGACCCGACGCATGCTCATCCCGCTCCTCGGGGTGCCGCCGGACGCTCTCCCGAGCTGGCCGCGCTACCATCGTGCGCAGGAGAGTGCCGCCGAGCGCTCTCGGGATCTCGCCGCGGTACCACCGCGCGCCTCCGAGTGCCGTTGAGCGCTTTCCCGACATCCCCGCTCCTTCACCCCGTTTGTCGGGGTGCCGCCGGGCGCTCTGCCTAGCTTCCCATACTACCACCGTGCGCGTTCAGGTGCCGCTGTGCGTCCGGTCGACCCGACGCATGCTCATCCCCCTCCTCGGGGTGCCGCCGGCCGCTCTCCCGAGCTCGCCGCACTACCACCGTGCGCCTCCAGGTGCCGCTGTGCGTCCGGTCGACCCGTGCACGCTCATCCCGCTCCTCGGGGTGCCGCCGGACGCTCTCCCGAGCTGGCCGCGCTACCATCGTGCGCAGGAGAGTGCCGCCGAGCGCTCTCGGGATCTCGCCGCGGTACCACCGCGCGCCTCCGAGTGCCGTTGAGCGCTTTCCCGACATCCCCGCTCCTTCACCCCGTTTGTCGGGGTGCCGCCGGGCGCTCTGCCTAGCTTCCCATACTACCACCGTGCGCGTTCAGGTGCCGCTGTGCGTCCGGTCGACCCGACGCATGCTCATCCCCCTCCTCGGGGTGCCGCCGGCCGCTCTCCCGAGCTCGCCGCACTACCACCGTGCGCCTCCAGGTGTCGCTGTGCGTCCGGTCGACCCGACGCACGCTCATCCCCCTCCTCGGGGTGCCGCCGGACGCTCTCCCCAGCTCGCCGCTCTACCACCGTGCGCCTCCGAGTGCCGCCGAGCGCTCTCCCGATATCGCCGCTCCTTCACCCCGCTTGTCTGGGTACCACCGGGCGCTCTCCCGAGCTCGCCGCACTACCACCGTGCGCCTCCAGGTGCCGCTGTGCGTCCGGTCGACCCGACGCACGCTCATTCCGCTCCTCGGGGTGCAGTCGGACGCTCTTCCGAGCTGGCCGCGCTACCACCGTGCACCGGCGAGTGCCGCCGAGCGCTCTCGGGATCTCGCCGCGGTACCACCGCGCGCCTCCCAGTGCCGCCGAGCGCTCTCGGGATCTCGCTGCTCCTACACCACGGTTGTCTGGGTGCCGCCGGGCGCTCTGCCAAGCTCGCCGCACTACCACCGTGCGCCTCCAGGTGCCGCTGTGCGTCCGGTCGACCCGACGCACGCTCATCCCGCTCCTCGGAGTGCCGTCGGGCTCTCTGCCAAGCTCGTCGCACTAACACCGTGCGCCTCCAGGTGCCGCTGTGCATCCGGTCGACTTGTGCACGCTTATCCCTCTCCTCGGGTTGCCGCTGGACGCTCTCCCAAGCTCGTCGTGCTCCACCCTCCGCATGTGAGTTCCGCTGGGTGCTCTCGGGATCTCGCTGCGGTACCACCGCGCGCCTCCGAGTGCCGCTGAGCGCTTTCCCGATATCCCCGCTCCTTCTCCCCGCTTGTCGGGGTGCCGCCGGGCGATCTGCCGAGCTTCCCATATTACCACCGTGCGCGTTCAGGTGCCGCTGTGCGTCCGGTCGACCCGACGCACGCTCATCCCGCTCCTCGGGGTGCCGCCGGACGCTCCCCCGAGCTCGTCGCGCTCCAACCTGCGCATGCGAGTTCCGCTGGGTGCTCTCGGGATCTCGCCGCGGTACCACCGCGCGCCTCCGAGTGCCGCCGAGCGCTCTTCCAATATCGCCGCACTTTCACCCCGCTTGTCTGGGCGCCGCCGGGCGCTCTTCCGAGCTTGCCGCACTACCACCGTGCGCCTCCAGGTTCTGCTGTGCGTCCGGTCGACCCGACGCATGCTCATCCCGCTCCTCGGGGTGCCGCCGGGCGCTCTCCCGAGCTCGCCGCACTACCACCGTGCGCCTCCAGGTTCTGCTGTGCGTCCGGTCGACCCGACGCACGCTCATCCCCCTCCTCGGGGTGCCGCCGGACGTTCTCCCGAGCTCGCCGCGGTACCACCGTGCGCCTCCGAGTGCCGCCGAGCGCTCCTCCGATATCGCAGCACTTTCACCCCGCTTGTCTGGGTGCCGCCGGGCGCTCTCCCGAGCTTGCCGCACTACCACCGTGCGCCTCCAGGTGCCGCTGTGCGTCCGGTCGACCCGACGCATGCTCATCCCCCTCCTCGGGGTGCCGCCGGGCGCTCTCCCGAGCTTGCCGCACTACCACCGTGCGCCTCCAGGTGCCGCTGTGCGTCCGGTCGACCCGACGCATGCTCATCCCGCTCCTCGGGGTGCCGCCGGGCGCTCTCCCGAGCTGGCCGCGCTACCATCGTGCGCAGGAGAGTGCCGCCGAGTGCTCTCGGGATCTCGCCGCGGTACCACCGCGCGCCTCCGAGTGCCGTTGAGCGCTTTCCCGACATCCCCGCTCCTTCACCCCGTTTGTCGGGGTGCCGCCGGGTGCTCTGCCTAGCTTCCCATACTACCACCGTGCGCGTTCAGGTGCCGCTGTGCGTCCGGTCGACCCGACGCACGCTTATCCCGCTCCTCGGGGTGCCCCCGGTCGCTCTCGGGATCTCGCCGCGGTACCACCGCGCGCCTCCGAGTGCCGCCGAGCGCTCTCCCGATATCGCCGCACCTTCACCCCGCTTGTCTGGGTGCCACCGGGCGCTCTCCCGAGCTCGCCGCACTACCGCCGTGCGCCTCCAGGTGTCGCTGTGCGTCTGGTCGACCCGACGCACGCTCATCCCGCCCCTCGGTGTGCCGCCGGACGCTCCGCCGAGCTCGTCGCGCTCCAACCTGCGCATGCGAGTTCCGCTGGGTGCTCTCGGGATCTCGCCGCGGTACCACCGCGCGCCTCCGAGTGCCGCCGAGCGCTTTCCAATATCGACGCACTTTCACCCCGCTTGTCTGGGCGCCTCCGGGCTCTCTCCCGAGCTTGCCGCACTACGAGCGTGCGCCTCCAGGTGCCGCTGTGCGTCCGGTCGACCCGACGCATGCTCATCCCCCTCCTCGGGGTGCCGCCGGCCGCTCTCCCGAGCTCGCCGCACTACCACCGTGCGCCTCCAGGTGTCGCTGTGCGTCCGGTCGACCCGACGCACGCTCATCCCCCTCCTCGGGGTGCCGCCGGACGCTCTCCCCAGCTCGCCGCTCTACCACCGTGCGCCTCCGAGTGCCGCCGAGCGCTCTCCCGATATCGCCGCTCCTTCACCCCGCTTGTCTGGGTACCACCGGGCGCTCTCCCGAGCTCGCCGCACTACCACCGTGCGCCTCCAGGTGCCGCTGTGCGTCCGGTCGACCCGACGCACGCTCATCCCGCTCCTCGGAGTGCCGTCGGGCTCTCTGCCAAGCTCGTCGCACTAACACCGTGCGCCTCCAGGTGCCGCTGTGCATCCGGTCGACTTGTGCACGCTTATCCCTCTCCTCGGGTTGCCGCTGGACGCTCTCCCAAGCTCGTCGTGCTCCACCCTCCGCATGTGAGTTCCGCTGGGTGCTCTCGGGATCTCGCCGCGGTACCACCGCGCGCCTCCGAGTGCCGCTGAGCGCTTTCCCGATATCCCCGCTCCTTCTCCCCGCTTGTCGGGGTGCCGCCGGGCGATCTGCCGAGCTTCCCATATTACCACCGTGCGCGTTCAGGTGCCGCTGTGCGTCCGGTCGACCCGACGCACGCTCATCCCGCTCCTCGGGGTGCCGCCGGACGCTCCCCCGAGCTCGTCGCGCTCCAACCTGCGCATGCGAGTTCCGCTGGGTGCTCTCGGGATCTCGCCGCGGTACCACCGCGCGCCTCCGAGTGCCGCCGAGCGCTCTTCCAATATCGCCGCACTTTCACCCCGCTTGTCTGGGCGCCGCCGGGCGCTCTTCCGAGCTTGCCGCACTACCACCGTGCGCCTCCAGGTTCTGCTGTGCGTCCGGTCGACCCGACGCATGCTCATCCCGCTCCTCGGGGTGCCGCCGGGCGCTCTCCCGAGCTCGCCGCACTACCACCGTGCGCCTCCAGGTTCTGCTGTGCGTCCGGTCGACCCGACGCACGCTCATCCCCCTCCTCGGGGTGCCGCCGGACGTTCTCCCGAGCTCGCCGCGGTACCACCGTGCGCCTCCGAGTGCCGCCGAGCGCTCCTCCGATATCGCAGCACTTTCACCCCGCTTGTCTGGGTGCCGCCGGGCGCTCTCCCGAGCTTGCCGCACTACCACCGTGCGCCTCCAGGTGCCGCTGTGCGTCCGGTCGACCCGACGCATGCTCATCCCGCTCCTCGGGGTGCCGCCGGGCGCTCTCCCGAGCTTGCCGCACTACCACCGTGCGCCTCCAGGTGTCGCTGTGCGTCCGGTCGACCCGACGCACGCTCATCCCCCTCCTCGGGGTGCCGCCGGATGCTCTCCCCAGCTCGCCGCTCTACCACCGTGCGCCTCCGAGTGCCGCCGAGCGCTCTCCCGATATCGCCGCTCCTTCACCCCGCTTGTCTGGGTACCACCGGGCGCTCTCCCGAGCTCGCCGCACTACCACCGTGCGCCTCCAGGTGCCGCTGTGCGTCCGGTCGACCCGACGCACGCTCATTCCGCTCCTCGGGGTGTAGTCGGACGCTCTTCCGAGCTGGCCGCGCTACCACCGTGCACCGGCGAGTGCCGCCGAGCGCTCTCGGGATCTCGCCGCGGTACCACCGCGCGCCTCCCAGTGCCGCCGAGCGCTCTCGGGATCTCGCTGCTCCTACACCACGGTTGTCTGGGTGCCGCCGGGCGCTCTGCCAAGCTCGCCGCACTACCACCGTGCGCCTCCAGGTGCCGCTGTGCGTCCGATCGAACCGACGCACGCTCATCCCGCTCCTCGGAGTGCCGTCGGGCTCTCTGCCAAGCTCGTCGCACTACCACCGTGCGCCTCCAGGTGCCGCTGTGCATCCGGTCGACTTGTGCACGCTTATCCCTCTCCTCGGGTTGCCGCTGGACGCTCCCCCGAGCTCGTCGCGCTCCAACCTGCGCATGCGAGTTCCGCTGGGTGCTCTCGGGATCTCGCCGCGGTACCACCGCGCGCCTCCGAGTGCCGCCGAGCGCTCTTCCAATATCGCCGCACTTTCACCCCGCTTGTCTGGGCGCCGCCGGGCGCTCTTCCGAGCTTGCCGCACTACCACCGTGCGCCTCCAGGTTCTGCTGTGCGTCCGGTCGACCCGACGCATGCTCATCCCACTCCTCGGGGTGCCGCCGGGCGCTCTCCCGAGCTCGCCGCACTACCACCGTGCGCCTCCAGGTTCTGCTGTGCGTCCGGTCGACCCGACGCACGCTCATCCCCCTCCTCGGGGTGCCGCCGGACGTTCTCCCGAGCTCGCCGCGGTACCACCGTGCGCCTCCGAGTGCCGCCGAGCGCTCCTCCGATATCGCAGCACTTTCACCCCGCTTGTCTGGGTGCCGCCGGGCGCTCTCCCGAGCTTGCCGCACTACCACCGTGCGCCTCCAGGTGCCGCTGTGCGTCCGGTCGACCCGACGCATGCTCATCCCGCTTGTCTGGGTGCCGCCGGGCGCTCTCCCGAGCTTGCCGCACTACCACCGTGCGCCTCCAGGTGCCGCTGTGCGTCCGGTCGACCCGACGCATGCTCATCCCGCTCCTCGGGGTGCCGCCGGACGCTCTCCCGAGCTGGCCGCGCTACCATCGTGCGCAGGAGAGTGCCGCCGAGCGCTCTCGGGATCTCGCCGCGGTACCACCGCGCGCCTCCGAGTGCCGTTGAGCGCTTTCCCGACATCCCCGCTCCTTCACCCCGTTTGTCGGGGTGCCGCCGGGCGCTCTGCCTAGCTTCCCATATTACCACCGTGCGCGTTCAGGTGCCGCTGTGCGTCCGGTCGACCCGACGCACGCTTATCCCGCTCCTCGGGGTGCCCCCGGTCGCTCTCGGGATCTCGCCGCGGTACCACCGCGCGCCTCCGAGTGCCGCCGAGCGCTCTCCCGATATCGCCGCACCTTCACCCCGCTTGTCTGGGTGCCACCGGGCGCTCTCCCGAGGTTACCGCACTACCACCGTGCGCCTCCAGGTGCCGCTGTGCGTCCGGTCGACCCGACGCATGCTCATCCCGCTCCTCGTGGTGCCGCCGGGCGCTCTCCCGAGCTCGCCGCACTACCGCCGTGCGCCTCCAGGTGTCGCTGTGCGTCTGGTCGACCCGACGCACGCTCATCCCGCCCCTCGGTGTGCCGCCGGACGCTCCGCCGAGCTCTTCGCGCTCCAACCTGCGCATGCGAGTTCCGCTGGGTGCTCTCGGGATCTCGCCGCGGTACCACCGGGCGCCTCCGAGTGCCGCCGAGCGCTCTTCCAATATCGACGCACTTTCACCCCGCTTGTCTGGGCGCCTCCGGGCTCTCTCCCGAGCTTGCCGCACTACGAGCGTGCGCCTCCAGGTGCCGCTGTGCGTCCGGTCGACCCGACGCATGCTCATCCCCCTCCTCGGGGTGCCGCCGGCCGCTCTCCCGAGCTCGCCGCACTACCACCGTGCGCCTCCAGGTGTCGCTGTGCGTCCGGTCGACCCGACGCACGCTCATCCCCCTCCTCGGGGTGCCGCCGGACGCTCTCCCCAGCTCGCCGCTCTACCACCGTGCGCCTCCGAGTGCCGCCGAGCGCTCTCCCGATATCGCCGCTCCTTCACCCCGCTTGTCTGGGTACCACCGGGCGCTCTCCCGAGCTCGCCGCACTACCACCGTGCGCCTCCAGGTGCCGCTGTGCGTCCGGTCGACCCGACGCACGCTCATTCCGCTCCTCGGGGTGCCGCCGGACGCTCTTCCGAGCTGGCCGCGCTACCACCGTGCACCGGCGAGTGCCGCCGAGCGCTCTCGGGATCTCGCCGCGGTACCACCGCGCGCCTCCCAGTGCCGCCGAGCGCTCTCGGGATCTCGCTGCTCCTACACCACGGTTGTCTGGGTGCCGCCGGGCGCTCTGCCAAGCTCGCCGCACTACCACCGTGCGCCTCCAGGTGCCGCTGTGCGTCCGGTCGACCCGACGCACGCTCATCCCGCTCCTCGGAGTGCCGTCGGGCTCTCTGCCAAGCTCGTCGCACTACCACCGTGCGCCTCCAGGTGCCGCTGTGCATCCGGTCGACTTGTGCACGCTCATCCCGCTCCTCGGGGTGCCGCCGGACGCTCCCCCGAGCTCGTCGTGCTCCAACCTGCGCATGCGAGTTCCGCTGGGTGCTCTCGGGATCTCGCCGCGGTACCACCGCGCGCCTCCGAGTGCCGCCGAGCGCTCTTCCAATATCGCCGCACTTTCACCCCGCTTGTCTGGGCGCCGCCGGGCGCTCTTCCGAGCTTGCCGCACTACCACCGTGCGCCTCCAGGTGCCGCTGTGCGTCCGGTCGACCCGACGCATGCTCATCCCGCTCCTCGGGGTGCCGCCGGACGCTCTCCCGAGCTGGCCGCACTACCACCGTGCGCCTCCAGGTGCCGCTGTGCGTCCGGTCGACCCGACGCATGCTCATCCCGCTCCTCGGGGTGCCGCCGGACGCTCTCCCGAGCTGGCCGCGCTACCATCGTGTGCAGGAGAGTGCCGCCGAGCGCTCTCGGGATCTCGCCGCGGTACCACCGCGCGCCTCCGAGTGCCGTTGAGCGCTTTCCCGACATCCCCGCTCCTTCACCCCGTTTGTCGGGGTGCCGCCGGGTGCTCTGCCTAGCTTCCCATACTACCACCGTGCGCGTTCAGGTGCCGCTGTGCGTCCGGTCGACCCGACGCACGCTTATCCCGCTCCTCGGGGTGCCCCCGGTCGCTCTCGGGATCTCGCCGCGGTACCACCGCGCGCCTCCGAGTGCCGCCGAGCGCTCTCCCGATATCGCCGCACCTTCACCCCGCTTGTCTGGGTGCCACCGGGCGCTCTCCCGAGGTTACCGCACTACCACCGTGCGCCTCCAGGTGCCGCTGTGCGTCCGGTCGAGCCGACGCATGCTCATCCCCCTCCTCGGGGTGCCGCCGGGCGCTCTCCCGAGCTCGCCGCACTACCGCCGTGCGCCTCCAGGTGTCGCTGTGCGTCTGGTCGACCCGACGCACGCTCATCCCGCCCCTCGGTGTGCCGCCGGACGCTCCGCCGAGCTCGTCGCGCTCCAACCTGCGCATGCGAGTTCCGCTGGGTGCTCTCGGGATCTCGCCGCGGTACCACCGCGCGCCTCCGAGTGCCGCCGAGCGCTCTTCCAATATCGACGCACTTTCACCCCGCTTGTCTGGGCGCCTCCGGGCTCTCTCCCGAGCTTGCCGCACTACGAGCGTGCGCCTCCAGGTGCCGCTGTGCGTCCGGTCGACCCGACGCATGCTCATCCCCCTCATCGGGGTGCCGCCGGGCGCTCTCCCGAGCTCGCCGCACTACCACCGTGCGCCTCCAGGTGTCGCTGTGCGTCCGGTCGACCCGACGCACGCTCATCCCCCTCCTCGGGGTGCCGCCGGACGCTCTCCCCAGCTCGCCGCTCTACCACCGTGCGCCTCCGAGTGCCGCCGAGCGCTCTCCCGATATCGCCGCTCCTTCACCCCGCTTGTCTGGGTACCACCGGGCGCTCTCCCGAGCTCGCCGCACTACCACCGTGCGCCTCCAGGTGCCGCTGTGCGTCCGGTCGACCCGACGCACGCTCATTCCGCTCCTCGGGGTGCAGTCGGACGCTCTTCCGAGCTGGCCGCGCTACCACCGTGCACCGGCGAGTGCCGCCGAGCGCTCTCGGGATCTCGCCGCGGTACCACCGCGCGCCTCCCAGTGCCGCCGAGCGCTCTCGGGATCTCGCTGCTCCTACACCACGGTTGTCTGGGTGCCGCCGGGCGCTCTGCCAAGCTCGCCGCACTACCACCGTGCGCCTCCAGGTGCCGCTGTGCGTCCGGTCGACCCGACGCACGCTCATCCCGCTCCTCGGAGTGCCGTCGGGCTCTCTGCCAAGCTCGTCGCACTAACACCGTGCGCCTCCAGGTGCCGCTGTGCATCCGGTCGACTTGTGCACGCTTATCCCTCTCCTCGGGTTGCCGCTGGACGCTCTCCCAAGCTCGTCGTGCTCCACCCTCCGCATGTGAGTTCCGCTGGGTGCTCTCGGGATCTCGCCGCGGTACCACCGCGCGCCTCCGAGTGCCGCTGAGCGCTTTCCCGATATCCCCGCTCCTTCTCCCCGCTTGTCGGGGTGCCGCCGGGCGATCTGCCGAGCTTCCCATATTACCACCGTGCGCGTTCAGGTGCCGCTGTGCGTCCGGTCGACCCGACGCACGCTCATCCCGCTCCTCGGGGTGCCGCCGGGCGCTCTCCCGAGCTTGCCGCACTACCACCGTGCGCCTCCAGGTGCCGCTGTGCGTCCGGTCGACCCGACGCATGCTCATCCCGCTCCTCGGGGTGCCGCCGGGCGCTCTCCCGAGCTGGCCGCGCTACCATCGTGCGCAGGAGAGTGCCGCCGAGCGCTCTCGGGATCTCGCCGCGGTACCACCGCGCGCCTCCGAGTGCCGTTGAGCGCTTTCCCGACATCCCCGCTCCTTCACCCCGTTTGTCGGGGTGCCGCCGGGCGCTCTGCCTAGCTTCCCATACTACCACCGTGCGCGTTCAGGTGCTGCTGTGCGTCCGGTCGACCCGACGCACGCTTATCCCGCTCCTCGGGGTGCCCCCGGTCGCTCTCGGGATCTCGCCGCGGTACCACCGCGCGCCTCCGAGTGCCGCCGAGCGCTCTCCCGATATCGCCGCACCTTCACCCCGCTTGTCTGGGTGCCACCGGGCGCTCTCCCGAGGTTACCGCACTACCACCGTGCGCCTCCAGGTGCCGCTGTGCGTCTGGTCGACCCGACGCACGCTCATCCCGCCCCTCGGTGTGCCGCCGGACGCTCCGCCGAGCTCTTCGCGCTCCAACCTGCGCATGCGAGTTCCGCTGGGTGCTCTCGGGATCTCGCCGCGGTACCACCGCGCGCCTCCGAGTGCCACCGAGCGCTCTTCCAATATCGCCGCACTTTCACCCCGCTTGTCTGGGCGCCGCCGGGCGCTCTTCCGAGCTTGCCGCACTACCACCGTGCGCCTCCAGGTTCTGCTGTGCGTCCGGTCGACCCGACGCATGCTCATCCCGCTCCTCGGGGTGCCGCCGGCCGCTCTCCCGAGCTCGCCGCACTACCACCGTGCGCCTCCAGGTTCTGCTGTGCGTCCGGTCGACCCGACGCACGCTCATCCCCCTCCTCGGGGTGCCGCCGGACGCTCTCCCCAGCTCGCCGCTCTACCACCGTGCGCCTCCGAGTGCCGCCGAGCGCTCCTCCGATATCGCAGCACTTTCACCCCGCTTGTCTGGGTGCCGCCGGGCGCTCTCCCGAGCTTGCCGCACTACCACCGTGCGCCTCCAGGTGCCGCTGTGCGTCCGGTCGACCTGACGCATGCTCATCCCGCTCCTCGGGGTGCCGCCGGGCGCTCTCCCGAGCTGGCCGCGCTACCATCGTGCGCAGGAGAGTGCCGCCGAGCGCTCTCGGGATCTCGCCGCGGTACCACCGCGCGCCTCCGAGTGCCGTTGAGCGCTTTCCCGACATCCCCGCTCCTTCACCCCGTTTGTCGGGGTGCCGCCGGGCGCTCTGCCTAGCTTCCCATACTACCACCGTGCGCGTTCAGGTGCCGCTGTGCGTCCGGTCGACCCGACGCACGCTTATCCCGCTCCTCGGGGTGCCCCCGGTCGCTCTCGGGATCTCGCCGCGGTACCACCGCGCGCCTCCGAGTGCCGCCGAGCGCTCTCCCGATATCGCCGCACCTTCACCCCGCTTGTCTGGGTGCCACCGGGCGCTCTCCCGAGGTTACCGCACTACCACCGTGCGCCTCCAGGTGCCGCTGTGCGTCCGGTCGAGCCGACGCATGCTCATCCCGCTCCTCGTGGTGCCGCCGGGCGCTCTCCCGAGCTCGCCGCACTACCGCCGTGCGCCTCCAGGTGTCGCTGTGCGTCTGGTCGACCCGACGCACGCTCATCCCGCCCCTCGGTGTGCCGCCGGACGCTCCGCCGAGCTCGTCGCGCTCCAACCTGCGCATGCGAGTTCCGCTGGGTGCTCTCGGGATCTCGCCGCGGTACCACCGCGCGCCTCCGAGTGCCGCCGAGCGCTCTTCCAATATCGACGCACTTTCACCCCGCTTGTCTGGGCGCCTCCGGGCTCTCTCCCGAGCTTGCCGCACTACGAGCGTGCGCCTCCAGGTGCCGCTGTGCGTCCGGTCGACCCGACGCATGCTCATCCCCCTCCTCCAGGTGCCGCCGGCCGCTCTCCCGAGCTCGCCGCACTACCACCGTGCGCCTCCAGGTGTCGCTGTGCGTCCGGTCGACCCGACGCACGCTCATCCCCCTCCTCGGGGTGCCGCCGGACGCTCTCCCCAGCTCGCCGCTCTACCACCGTGCGCCTCCGAGTGCCGCCGAGCGCTCTCCCGATATCGCCGCTCCTTCACCCCGCTTGTCTGGGTACCACCGGGCGCTCTCCCGAGCTCGCCGCACTACCACCGTGCGCCTCCAGGTGCCGCTGTGCGTCCGGTCGACCCGACGCACGCTCATTCCGCTCCTCGGGGTGCAGTCGGACGCTCTTCCGAGCTGGCCGCGCTACCACCGTGCACCGGCGAGTGCCGCCGAGCGCTCTCGGGATCTCGCCGCGGTACCACCGCGCGCCTCCCAGTGCCGCCGAGCGCTCTCGGGATCTCGCTGCTCCTACACCACGGTTGTCTGGGTGCCGCCGGGCGCTCTGCCAAGCTCGCCGCACTACCACCGTGCGCCTCCAGGTGCCGCTGTGCGTCCGGTCGACCCGACGCACGCTCATCCCGCTCCTCGGAGTGCCGTCGGGCTCTCTGCCAAGCTCGTCGCACTAACACCGTGCGCCTCCAGGTGCCGCTGTGCATCCGGTCGACTTGTGCACGCTTATCCCTCTCCTCGGGTTGCCGCTGGACGCTCTCCCAAGCTCGTCGTGCTCCACCCTCCGCATGTGAGTTCCGCTGGGTGCTCTCGGGATCTCGCCGCGGTACCACCGCGCGCCTCCGAGTGCCGCTGAGCGCTTTCCCGATATCCCCGCTCCTTCTCCCCGCTTGTCGGGGTGCCGCCGGGCGATCTGCCGAGCTTCCCATATTACCACCGTGCGCGTTCAGGTGCCGCTGTGCGTCCGGTCGACCCGACGCACGCTCATCCCGCTCCTCGGGGTGCCGCCGGACGCTCCCCCGAGCTCGTCGCGCTCCAACCTGCGCATGCGAGTTCCGCTGGGTGCTCTCGGGATCTCGCCGCGGTACCACCGCGCGCCTCCGAGTGCCGCCGAGCGCTCTTCCAATATCGCCGCACTTTCACCCCGCTTGTCTGGGCGCCGCCGGGCGCTCTTCCGAGCTTGCCGCACTACCACCGTGCGCCTCCAGGTTCTGCTGTGCGTCCGGTCGACCCGACGCATGCTCATCCCGCTCCTCGGGGTGCCGCCGGCCGCTCTCCCGAGCTCGCCGCACTACCACCGTGCGCCTCCAGGTTCTGCTGTGCGTCCGGTCGACCCGACGCACGCTCATCCCCCTCCTCGGGGTGCCGCCGGGCGCTCTCCCGAGCTCGCCGCGCTACCACCGTGCGCCTCCAGGTGCCGCTGTGCGTCCGGTCGACCCGACGCACGCTCATTCCGCTCCTCGGGGTGCCGCCGGACGCTCTCCCGAGGTGGCCGCGCTACCACCGTGCGCCGCCGAGTGCCGCCGAGCGCTCTCGGGATCTCGCCGCGGTACCACAGCGCGCCTCCGAGTGCCGCCGAACGCTCCACCGATATCGCCGCTCCTACACCACGGTGCTCGGGGTGCCGCCGAGCGCTCTCCCGATATCGCCGGTCCTTCACCACGGTGCTCGGGGTGCCGCCGAGCGCTCTCCCGATATCGCCGAAACTTCACCCCGCTTGTCTGGGTGCCACTGGGCGCTCTCCCGAGGTTACCGCACTACCACCTCCAGGTGCCGCTGTGCGTCCGGTCGACCCGACGCACGCTCATCCCCCTCCTCGGGGTGCCGCCGGACGCTCTCCCCAGCTCGCCGCTCTACCACCGTGCGCCTCCAGGTTCTGCTGTGCGTCCGGTCGACCCGACACACGCTCATCCCCCTCCTCGGGGTGCCGCCGGGCGCTCTCCCGAGCTCGCCGCACTACCACCGTGCGCCTCCGAGTGCCGCCGAGCGCTCTCCCGATATCGCCGCTCCTTCACCCCGCTTGTCTGGGTACCACCGGGCGCTCTCCCGAGCTCGCCGCACTACCACCGTGCGCCTCCAGGTGCCGCTGTGCGTCCGGTCGACCCGACGCACGCTCATTCCGCTCCTCGGGGTGCCGCCGGACGCTCTCTCGAGGTGGCCGCGCTACCACCGTGCGCCGGCAAGTGCCGCCGAGCGCTCTCGGGATCTCGCCGCGGTACCACAGCGCGCCTCCGAGTGCCGCCGAACGCTCCACCGATATCGCCGCTCCTACACCACGGTGCTCGGGGTGCCGCCGAGCGCTCTCCCGATATCGCCGGTACTTCACCACGGTGCTCGGGGTGCCGCCGAGTGCTCTCCCGATATCGCCGAAACTTCACCCCGCTTGTCTGGGTGCCTCTGGGCGCTCTCCCGAGGTTACCGCACTACCACCTCCAGGTGCCGCTGTGCGTCCGGTCGACCCGTGCACGCTCATCCCGCTCCTCGGGGTGCCGTCGGTCGCTCTCCCGAGCTCGTCGCGTTCCACCCTGCGCATGCGAGTTCTGCTGGGTGCTCTCGGGATCTCGCCGTGGTACCACTGCGCGTTTTCGAGTGCCGTCGAGCGCCCTCCCGATATCGCCGCTCCTTCACCACGGTGCTCGGGGTGCCGCCGGGCGCTCTGCCAAGCTCGCCGCACTACCACCGTGCGCCTCCAGGTGTCGCTGTGCGTCCGGTCGACCCGACGCACGCTCATCCCGCTCCTCGGGGTGCCGCCGGGACCTCTCCCGAGCTCGCCGCGGTACCTCCGCGCGCCTCTGAGTGCCGCCGAGCGCTCTCCCGATATCGCCGCACCTTCACCCCGCTTGTCTGGGTGCCACTGGGCGCTCTCCCGAGCTTGCCGCACTACGAGCGTGCGCCTCCAGGTGCCGCTGTGCGTCCGGTCGACCCGACGCATGCTCATCCCCCTCCTCGGGGTGCCGTCGGACGCTCTCCCGAGCTCGTCGCGCTCCACCCTGCGCATGCGACTTCTGCTGGGTGCTCTCGGGTTCTCGCCGCGCTACCACCGTGCACCGGCGAGTGCCGCCGAGCGCTCTCGGGATCTCGCCGCGGTACCACCGCGCGCCTCCCAGTGCCGCCGAGCGCTCCACCGATATCGCCGCTCCTACACCACGGTGCTCGGGGTGCCGCCGAGCGCTCTCCCGATATCGCCGCTCATTCACCCCGCTTGTCTGGGTGCCGCCGGGCGCTCTGCCAAGCTCGCCGCACTACCACCGTGCGCCTCCAGGTGCCGCTGTGCGTCCGGTCGACCCGACGCACGCTCATCCCGCTCCTCCGGGTGCCGCCGGGCGCTATCCCGAACTCGCCGCGCTACCAACGTGCGTAGGCGAGTGTCGCCGAGCGCTCTCGCAATATCGCCTCTCCTTCACCACGGTGCTCGGGGTGCCGCCGGACGCTCCCCCGACCTCGTCGCGCTCCAACCTGCGCATGCGAGTAACGCTGGATGCTCTCGGGATCTCGCCGCGGTACCACCGCACGGCCTCCGAGTGCCGCCGAGCGCTCCTCCGATATCGCAGCACTTTCACCCCGCTTGTCTGGGTGCCGCCGGGCGCTCTCCCGAGCTTGCCGCACTACCACCGTGCGCCTCCAGGTGCCGCTGTGCGTCCGGTCGACCCGACGCATGCTCATCCCCCTCCTCGGGGTGCCGCCGGGCGCTCTCCCGAGCTTGCCGCACTACCACCGTGCGCCTCCAGGTGCCGCTGTGCGTCCGGTCGACCCGACGCATGCTCATCCCGCTCCTCGGGGTGCCGCCGGGCGCTCTCCCGAGCTTGCCGCACTACCACCGTGCGCCTCCAGGTGCCGCTGTGCGTCCGGTCGACCTGACGCATGCTCATCCCGCTCCTCGGGGTGCCGCCGGGCGCTCTCCCGAGCTGGCCGCGCTACCATCGTGCGCAGGAGAGTGCCGCCGAGCGCTCTCGGGATCTCGCCGCGGTACCACCGCGCGCCTCCGAGTGCCGTTGAGCGCTTTCCCGACATCCCCGCTCCTTCACCCCGTTTGTCGGGGTGCCGCCGGGCGCTCTGCCTAGCTTCCCATACTACCACCGTGCGCGTTCAGGTGCCGCTGTGCGTCCGGTCGACCCGACGCACGCTTATCCCGCTCCTCGGGGTGCCCCCGGTCGCTCTCGGGATCTCGCCGCGGTACCACCGCGCGCCTCCGAGTGCCGCCGAGCGCTCTCCCGATATCGCCGCACCTTCACCCCGCTTGTCTGGGTGCCACCGGGCGCTCTCCCGAGGTTACCGCACTACCACCGTGCGCCTCCAGGTGCCGCTGTGCGTCCGGTCGAGCCGACGCATGCTCATCCCGCTCCTCGTGGTGCCGCCGGGCGCTCTCCCGAGCTCGCCGCACTACCGCCGTGCGCGTTCAGGTGTCGCTGTGCGTCTGGTCGACCCGACGCACGCTCATCCCGCCCCTCGGTGTGCCGCCGGACGCTCCGCCGAGCTCGTCGCGCTCCAACCTGCGCATGCGAGTTCCGCTGGGTGCTCTCGGGATCTCGCCGCGGTACCACCGCGCGCCTCCGAGTGCCGCCGAGCGCTCTTCCAATATCGCCGCACTTTCACCCCGCTTGTCTGGGCGCCTCCGGGCTCTCTCCCGAGCTTGCCGCACTACGAGCGTGCGCCTCCAGGTGCCGCTGTGCGTCCGGTCGACCCGACGCATGCTCATCCCCCTCCTCGGGGTGCCGCCGGCCGCTCTCCCGAGCTCGCCGCACTACCACCGTGCGCCTCCAGGTGTCGCTGTGCGTCCGGTCGACCCGACGCACGCTCATCCCCCTCCTCGGGGTGCCGCCGGACGCTCTCCCCAGCTCGCCGCTCTACCACCGTGCGCCTCCGAGTGCCGCCGAGCGCTCTCCCGATATCGCCGCTCCTTCACCCCGCTTGTCTGGGTACCACCGGGCGCTCTCCCGAGCTCGCCGCACTACCACCGTGCGCCTCCAGGTGCCGCTGTGCGTCCGGTCGACCCGACGCACGCTCATTCCGCTCCTCGGGGTGCAGTCGGACGCTCTTCCGAGCTGGCCGCGCTACCACCGTGCACCGGCGAGTGCCGCCGAGCGCTCTCGGGATCTCGCCGCGGTACCACCGCGCGCCTCCCAGTGCCGCCGAGCGCTCTCGGGATCTCGCTGCTCCTACACCACGGTTGTCTGGGTGCCGCCGGGCGCTCTGCCAAGCTCGCCGCACTACCACCGTGCGCCTCCAGGTGCCGCTGTGCGTCCGGTCGACCCGACGCACGCTCATCCCGCTCCTCGGAGTGCCGTCGGGCTCTCTGCCAAGCTCGTCGCACTAACACCGTGCGCCTCCAGGTGCCGCTGTGCATCCGGTCGACTTGTGCACGCTTATCCCTCTCCTCGGGTTGCCGCTGGACGCTCTCCCAAGCTCGTCGTGCTCCACCCTCCGCATGTGAGTTCCGCTGGGTGCTCTCGGGATCTCGCCGCGGTACCACCGCGCGCCTCCGAGTGCCGCTGAGCGCTTTCCCGATATCCCCGCTCCTTCTCCCCGCTTGTCGGGGTGCCGCCGGGCGATCTGCCGAGCTTCCCATATTACCACCGTGCGCGTTCAGGTGCCGCTGTGCGTCCGGTCGACCCGACGCACGCTCATCCCGCTCCTCGGGGTGCCGCCGGACGCTCCCCCGAGCTCGTCGCGCTCCAACCTGCGCATGCGAGTTCCGCTGGGTGCTCTCGGGATCTCGCCGCGGTACCACCGCGCGCCTCCGAGTGCCGCCGAGCGCTCTTCCAATATCGCCGCACTTTCACCCCGCTTGTCTGGGCGCCGCCGGGCGCTCTTCCGAGCTTGCCGCACTACAACCGTGCGCCTCCAGGTTCTGCTGTGCGTCCGGTCGACCCGACGCATGCTCATCCCGCTCCTCGGGGTGCCGCCGGCCGCTCTCCCGAGCTCGCCGCACTACCACCGTGCGCCTCCAGGTTCTGCTGTGCGTCCGGTCGACCCGACGCACGCTCATCCCCCTCCTCGGGGTGCCGCCGGGCGCTCTCCCGAGCTCGCCGCGCTACCACCGTGCGCCTCCAGGTGCCGCTGTGCGTCCGGTCGACCCGACGCACGCTCATTCCGCTCCTCGGGGTGCCGCCGGACGCTCTCCCGAGGTGGCCGCGCTACCACCGTGCGCCGGCGAGTGCCGCCGAGCGCTCTCGGGATCTCGCCGCGGTACCACAGCGCGCCTCCGAGTGCCGCCGAACGCTCCACCGATATCGCCGCTCCTACACCACGGTGCTCGGGGTGCCGCCGAGCGCTCTCCCGATATCGCCGGTCCTTCACCACGGTGCTCGGGGTGCCGCCGAGCGCTCTCCCGATATCGCCGAAACTTCACCCCGCTTGTCTGGGTGCCACTGGGCGCTCTCCCGAGGTTACCGCACTACCACCTCCAGGTGCCGCTGTGCGTCCGGTCGACCCGACGCACGCTCATCCCCCTCCTCGGGGTGCCGCCGGACGCTCTCCCCAGCTCGCCGCTCTACCACCGTGCGCCTCCAGGTTCTGCTGTGCGTCCGGTCGACCCGACACACGCTCATCCCCCTCCTCGGGGTGCCGCCGGGCGCTCTCCCGAGCTCGCCGCACTACCACCGTGCGCCTCCGAGTGCCGCCGAGCGCTCTCCCGATATCGCCGCTCCTTCACCCCGCTTGTCTGGGTACCACCGGGCGCTCTCCCGAGCTCGCCGCACTACCACCGTGCGCCTCCAGGTGCCGCTGTGCGTCCGGTCGACCCGACGCACGCTCATTCCGCTCCTCGGGGTGCCGCCGGACGCTCTCCCGAGGTGGCCGCGCTACCACCGTGCGCCGGCAAGTGCCGCCGAGCGCTCTCGGGATCTCGCCGCGGTACCACAGCGCGCCTCCGAGTGCCGCCGAACGCTCCACCGATATCGCCGCTCCTACACCACGGTGCTCGGGGTGCCGCCGAGCGCTCTCCCGATATCGCCGGTACTTCACCACGGTGCTCGGGGTGCCGCCGAGTGCTCTCCCGATATCGCCGAAACTTCACCCCGCTTGTCTGGGTGCCTCTGGGCGCTCTCCCGAGGTTACCGCACTACCACCTCCAGGTGCCGCTGTGCGTCCGGTCGACCCGTGCACGCTCATCCCGCTCCTCGGGGTGCCGTCGGTCGCTCTCCCGAGCTCGTCGCGTTCCACCCTGCGCATGCGAGTTCTGCTGGGTGCTCTCGGGATCTCGCCGTGGTACCACTGCGCGTTTTCGAGTGCCGTCGAGCGCCCTCCCGATATCGCCGCTCCTTCACCACGGTGCTCGGGGTGCCGCCGGGCGCTCTGCCAAGCTCGCCGCACTACCACCGTGCGCCTCCAGGTGTCGCTGTGCGTCCGGTCGACCCGACGCACGCTCATCCCGCTCCTCGGGGTGCCGCCGGGACCTCTCCCGAGCTCGCCGCGGTACCTCCGCGCGCCTCTGAGTGCCGCCGAGCGCTCTCCCGATATCGCCGCACCTTCACCCCGCTTGTCTGGGTGCCACTGGGCGCTCTCCCGAGCTTGCCGCACTACGAGCGTGCGCCTCCAGGTGCCGCTGTGCGTCCGGTCGACCCGACGCATGCTCATCCCCCTCCTCGGGGTGCCGTCGGACGCTCTCCCGAGCTCGTCGCGCTCCACCCTGCGCATGCGACTTCTGCTGGGTGCTCTCGGGTTCTCGCCGCGCTACCACCGTGCACCGGCGAGTGCCGCCGAGCGCTCTCGGGATCTCGCCGCGGTACCACCGCGCGCCTCCCAGTGCCGCCGAGCGCTCCACCGATATCGCCGCTCCTACACCACGGTGCTCGGGGTGCCGCCGAGCGCTCTCCCGATATCGCCGCTCATTCACCCCGCTTGTCTGGGTGCCGCCGGGCGCTCTGCCAAGCTCGCCGCACTACCACCGTGCGCCTCCAGGTGCCGCTGTGCGTCCGGTCGACCCGACGCACGCTCATCCCGCTCCTCCGGGTGCCGCCGGGCGCTATCCCGAACTCGCCGCGCTACCAACGTGCGTAGGCGAGTGTCGCCGAGCGCTCTCGCAATATCGCCTCTCCTTCACCACGGTGCTCGGGGTGCCGCCGGACGCTCCCCCGACCTCGTCGCGCTCCAACCTGCGCATGCGAGTAACGCTGGATGCTCTCGGGATCTCGCCGCGGTACCACCGCACGGCCTCCGAGTGCCGCCGAGCGCTCCTCCGATATCGCAGCACTTTCACCCCGCTTGTCTGGGTGCCGCCGGGCGCTCTCCCGAGCTTGCCGCACTACCACCGTGCGCCTCCAGGTGCCGCTGTGCGTCCGGTCGACCCGACGCATGCTCATCCCCCTCCTCGGGGTGCCGCCGGGCGCTCTCCCGAGCTTGCCGCACTACCACCGTGCGCCTCCAGGTGCCGCTGTGCGTCCGGTCGACCCGACGCATGCTCATCCCGCTCCTCGGGGTGCCGCCGGGCGCTCTCCCGAGCTTGCCGCGCTACCACCGTGCGCCTCCAGGTGCCGCTGTGCGTCCGGTCGACCCGACGCACGCTCATTCCGCTCCTCGGGGTGCCGCCGGACGCTCTCCCGAGGTGGCCGCGCTACCACCGTGCGCCGGCGAGTGCCGCCGAGCGCTCTCGGGATCTCGCCGCGGTACCACAGCGCGCCTCCGAGTGCCGCCGAACGCTCCACCGATATCGCCGCTCCTACACCACGGTGCTCGGGGTGCCGCCGAGCGCTCTCCCGATATCGCCGGTCCTTCACCACGGTGCTCGGGGTGCCGCCGAGCGCTCTCCCGATATCGCCGAAACTTCACCCCGCTTGTCTGGGTGCCACTGGGCGCTCTCCCGAGGTTACCGCACTACCACCTCCAGGTGCCGCTGTGCGTCCGGTCGACCCGACGCACGCTCATCCCCCTCCTCGGGGTGCCGCCGGACGCTCTCCCCAGCTCGCCGCTCTACCACCGTGCGCCTCCGAGTGCCGCCGAGCGCTCTCCCGATATCGCCGCTCCTTCACCCCGCTTGTCTGGGTACCACCGGGCGCTCTCCCGAGCTCGCCGCACTACCACCGTGCGCCTCCAGGTGCCGCTGTGCGTCCGGTCGACCCGACGCACGCTCATTCCGCTCCTCGGGGTGCAGTCGGACGCTCTTCCGAGCTGGCCGCGCTACCACCGTGCACCGGCGAGTGCCGCCGAGCGCTCTCGGGATCTCGCCGCGGTACCACCGCGCGCCTCCCAGTGCCGCCGAGCGCTCTCGGGATCTCGCTGCTCCTACACCACGGTTGTCTGGGTGCCGCCGGGCGCTCTGCCAAGCTCGCCGCACTACCACCGTGCGCCTCCAGGTGCCGCTGTGCGTCCGGTCGACCCGACGCACGCTCATCCCGCTCCTCGGAGTGCCGTCGGGCTCTCTGCCAAGCTCGTCGCACTAACACCGTGCGCCTCCAGGTGCCGCTGTGCATCCGGTCGACTTGTGCACGCTTATCCCTCTCCTCGGGTTGCCGCTGGACGCTCTCCCAAGCTCGTCGTGCTCCACCCTCCGCATGTGAGTTCTGCTGGGTGCTCTCGGGATCTCGCCGCGGTACCACCGCGCGCCTCCGAGTGCCGCTGAGCGCTTTCCCGATATCCCCGCTCCTTCTCCCCGCTTGTCGGGGTGCCGCCGGGCGATCTGCCGAGCTTCCCATATTACCACCGTGCGCGTTCAGGTGCCGCTGTGCGTCCGGTCGACCCGACGCACGCTCATCCCGCTCCTCGGGGTGCCGCCGGACGCTCCCCCGAGCTCGTCGCGCTCCAACCTGCGCATGCGAGTTCCGCTGGGTGCTCTCGGGATCTCGCCGCGGTACCACCGCGCGCCTCCGAGTGCCGCCGAGCGCTCTTCCAATATCGCCGCACTTTCACCCCGCTTGTCTGGGCGCCTCCGGGCTCTCTTCCGAGCTTGCCGCACTACCACCGTGCGCCTCCAGGTTCTGCTGTGCGTCCGGTCGACCCGACGCATGCTAATCCCGCTCCTCGGGGTGCCGCCGGGCGCTCTCCCGAGCTCGCCGCACTACCACCGTGCGCCTCCAGGTTCTGCTGTGCGTCCGGTCGACCCGACACACGCTCATCCCCCTCCTCGGGGTGCCGCCGGGCGCTCTCCCGAGCTCGCCGCACTACCACCGTGCGCCTCCGAGTGCCGCCGAGCGCTCTCCCGATATCGCCGCTCCTTCACCCCGCTTGTCTGGGTACCACCGGGCGCTCTCCCGAGCTCGCCGCACTACCACCGTGCGCCTCCAGGTGCCGCTGTGCGTCCGGTCGACCCGACGCACGCTCATTCCGCTCCTCGGGGTGCCGCCGGACGCTCTCCCGAGGTGGCCGCGCTACCACCGTGCGCCGGCAAGTGCCGCCGAGCGCTCTCGGGATCTCGCCGCGGTACCACAGCGCGCCTCCGAGTGCCGCCGAACGCTCCACCGATATCGCCGCTCCTACACCACGGTGCTCGGGGTGCCGCCGAGCGCTCTCCCGATATCGCCGTTCCTTCACCACGGTGCTCGGGGTGCCGCCGAGTGCTCTCCCGATATCGCCGAAACTTCACCCCGCTTGTCTGGGTGCCTCTGGGCGCTCTCCCGAGGTTACCGCACTACCACCTCCAGGTGCCGCTGTGCGTCCGGTCGACCCGTGCACGCTCATCCCGCTCCTCGGGGTGCCGTCGGTCGCTCTCCCGAGCTCGTCGCGTTCCACCCTGCGCATGCGAGTTCTGCTGGGTGCTCTCGGGATCTCGCCGTGGTACCACTGCGCGTTTTCGAGTGCCGTCGAGCGCCCTCCCGATATCGCCGCTCCTTCACCACGGTGCTCGGGGTGCCGCCGGGCGCTCTGCCAAGCTCGCCGCACTACCACCGTGCGCCTCCAGGTGTCGCTGTGCGTCCGGTCGACCCGACGCACGCTCATCCCGCTCCTCGGGGTGCCGCCGGGACCTCTCCCGAGCTCGCCGCGGTACCTCCGCGCGCCTCTGAGTGCCACTGAGCGCTCTCCCGATATCGCCGCACCTTCACCCCGCTTGTCTGGGTGCCACTGGGCGCTCTCCCGAGCTTGCCGCACTACGAGCGTGCGCCTCCAGGTGCCGCTGTGCGTCCGGTCGACCCGACGCATGCTCATCCCCCTCCTCGGGGTGCCGTCGGACGCTCTCCCGAGCTCGTCGCGCTCCACCCTGCGCATGCGACTTCTGCTGGGTGCTCTCGGGTTCTCGCCGCGCTACCACCGTGCACCGGCGAGTGCCGCCGAGCGCTCTCGGGATCTCGCCGCGGTACCACCGCGCGCCTCCCAGTGCCGCCGAGCGCTCCACCGATATCGCCGCTCCTACACCACGGTGCTCGGGGTGCCGCCGAGCGCTCTCCCGATATCGCCGCTCATTCACCCCGCTTGTCTGGGTGCCGCCGGGCGCTCTGCCAAGCTCGCCGCACTACCACCGTGCGCCTCCAGGTGCCGCTGTGCGTCCGGTCGACCCGACGCACGCTCATCCCGCTCCTCCGGGTGCCGCCGGGCGCTATCCCGAACTCGCCGCGCTACCAACGTGCGTAGGCGAGTGTCGCCGAGCGCTCTCGCAATATCGCCTCTCCTTCACCACGGTGCTCGGGGTGCCGCCGGACGCTCCCCCGACCTCGTCGCGCTCCAACCTGCGCATGCGAGTAACGCTGGATGCTCTCGGGATCTCGCCGCGGTACCACCGCACGGCCTCCGAGTGCCGCCGAGCGCTCCTCCGATATCGCAGCACTTTCACCCCGCTTGTCTGGGTGCCGCCGGGCGCTCTCCCGAGCTTGCCGCACTACCACCGTGCGCCTCCAGGTGCCGCTGTGCGTCCGGTCGACCCGACGCATGCTCATCCCCCTCCTCGGGGTGCCGCCGGGCGCTCTCCCGAGCTTGCCGCACTACCACCGTGCGCCTCCAGGTGCCGCTGTGCGTCCGGTCGACCCGACGCATGCTCATCCCGCTCCTCGGGGTGCCGCCGGGCGCTCTCCCGAGCTTGCCGCACTACCACCGTGCGCCTCCAGGTGCCGCTGTGCGTCCGGTCGACCTGACGCATGCTCATCCCGCTCCTCGGGGTGCCGCCGGACGCTCTCCCGAGCTGGCCGCGCTACCATCGTGCGCAGGAGAGTGCCGCCGAGCGCTCTCGGGATCTCGCCGCGGTACCACCGCGCGCCTCCGAGTGCCGTTGAGCGCTTTCCCGACATCCCCGCTCCTTCACCCCGTTTGTCGGGGTGCCGCCGGGCGCTCTGCCTAGCTTCCCATACTACCACCGTGCGCGTTCAGGTGCCGCTGTGCGTCCGGTCGACCCGACGCACGCTTATCCCGCTCCTCGGGGTGCCCCCGGTCGCTCTCGGGATCTCGCCGCGGTACCACCGCGCGCCTCCGAGTGCCGCCGAGCGCTCTCCCGATATCGCCGCACCTTCACCCCGCTTGTCTGGGTGCCACCGGGCGCTCTCCCGAGGTTACCGCACTACCACCGTGCGCCTCCAGGTGCCGCTGTGCGTCCGGTCGACCCGACGCATGCTCATCCCGCTCCTCGGGGTGCCGCCGGGCGCTCTCCCGAGCTCGCCGCACTACCGCCGTGCGCGTTCAGGTGTCCCTGTGCGTCTGGTCGACCCGACGCACGCTCATCCCGCCCCTCGGTGTGCCGCCGGACGCTCCGCCGAGCTCGTCGCGCTCCAACCTGCGCATGCGAGTTCCGCTGGGTGCTCTCGGGATCTCGCCGCGGTACCACCGCGCGCCTCCGAGTGCCGCCGAGCGCTCTTCCAATATCGACGCACTTTCACCCCGCTTGTCTGGGCGCCTCCGGGCTCTCTCCCGAGCTTGCCGCACTACGAGCGTGCGCCTCCAGGTGCCGCTGTGCGTCCGGTCGACCCGACGCATGCTCATCCCCCTCCTCGGGGTGCCGCCGGCCGCTCTCCCGAGCTCGCCGCACTACCACCGTGCGCCTCCAGGTTCTGCTGTGCGTCCGGTCGACCCGACGCACGCTCATCCCCCTCCTCGGGGTGCCGCCGGACGCTCTCCCCAGCTCGCCGCTCTACCACCGTGCGCCTCCGAGTGCCGCCGAGCGCTCTCCCGATATCGCCGCTCCTTCACCCCGCTTGTCTGGGTACCACCGGGCGCTCTCCCGAGCTCGCCGCACTACCACCGTGCGCCTCCAGGTGCCGCTGTGCGTCCGGTCGACCCGACGCACGCTCATTCCGCTCCTCGGGGTGCAGTCGGACGCTCTTCCGAGCTGGCCGCGCTACCACCGTGCACCGGCGAGTGCCGCCGAGCGCTCTCGGGATCTCGCCGCGGTACCACCGCGCGCCTCCCAGTGCCGCCGAGCGCTCTCGGGATCTCGCTGCTCCTACACCACGGTTGTCTGGGTGCCGCCGGGCGCTCTGCCAAGCTCGCCGCACTACCACCGTGCGCCTCCAGGTGCCGCTGTGCGTCCGGTCGACCCGACGCACGCTCATCCCGCTCCTCGGAGTGCCGTCGGGCTCTCTGCCAAGCTCGTCGCACTAACACCGTGCGCCTCCAGGTGCCGCTGTGCATCCGGTCGACTTGTGCACGCTTATCCCTCTCCTCGGGTTGCCGCTGGACGCTCTCCCAAGCTCGTCGTGCTCCACCCTCCGCATGTGAGTTCCGCTGGGTGCTCTCGGGATCTCGCCGTGGTACCACCGCGCGCCTCCGAGTGCCGTTGAGCGCTTTCCCGATATCCCCGCTCCTTCTCCCCGCTTGTCGGGGTGCCGCCGGGCGATCTGCCGAGCTTCCCATACTACCACCGTGCGCGTTCAGGTGCCGCTGTGCGTCCGGTCGACCCGACGCACGCTCATCCCGCTACTCGGGGTGCCGCCGGGCGCTCCCCCGAGCTCGTCGCGCTCCACCCTGCGCATGCGAGTGCCGCTGGGTGCTCTTGGGATCTCGCCGCGGTACCACCGCGCGCCTCCGAGTGCCGCCGAGCGCTCTCCCGATATCGCCGCACCTTCACCCCGCTTGTCTGGGTGCCACCGGGCGCTCTCCCGAGGTTACCGCACTACCACCGTGCGCCTCCAGGTGCCGCTGTGCGTCCGGTCGACCCGACGCACGCTCATCCCCCTCCTCGGGGTGCCGCCGGACGTTCTCCCGAGCTCGCCGCGGTACCACCGTGCGCCTCCGAGTGCCGCCGAGCGCTCCTCCGATATCGCAGCACTTTCACCCCGCTTGTCTGGGTGCCGCCGGGCGCTCTCCCGAGCTTGCCGCACTACCACCGTGCGCCTCCAGGTGCCGCTGTGCGTCCGGTCGACCCGACGCATGCTCATCCCCCTCCTCGGGGTGCCGCCGGGCGCTCTCCCGAGCTTGCCGCACTACCACCGTGCGCCTCCAGGTGTCGCTGTGCGTCCGGTCGACCCGACGCACGCTCATCCCGCTCCTCGGGGTGCCGCCGGGACCTCTCCCGAGCTCGCCGCGGTACCTCCGCGCGCCTCTGAGTGCCGCCGAGCGCTCTCCCGATATCGCCGCACCTTCACCCCGCTTGTCTGGGTGCCACTGGGCGCTCTCCCGAGCTTGCCGCACTACGAGCGTGCGCCTCCAGGTGCCGCTGTGCGTCCGGTCGACCCGACGCATGCTCATCCCCCTCCTCGGGGTGCCGTCGGACGCTCTCCCGAGCTCGTCGCGCTCCACCCTGCGCATGCGACTTCTGCTGGGTGCTCTCGGGTTCTCGCCGCGCTACCACCGTGCACCGGCGAGTGCCGCCGAGCGCTCTCGGGATCTCGCCGCGGTACCACCGCGCGCCTCCCAGTGCCGCCGAGCGCTCCACCGATATCGCCGCTCCTACACCACGGTGCTCGGGGTGCCGCCGAGCGCTCTCCCGATATCGCCGCTCATTCACCCCGCTTGTCTGGGTGCCGCCGGGCGCTCTGCCAAGCTCGCCGCACTACCACCGTGCGCCTCCAGGTGCCGCTGTGCGTCCGGTCGACCCGACGCACGCTCATCCCGCTCCTCCGGGTGCCGCCGGGCGCTATCCCGAACTCGCCGCGCTACCAACGTGCGTAGGCGAGTGTCGCCGAGCGCTCTCGCAATATCGCCTCTCCTTCACCACGGTGCTCGGGGTGCCGCCGGACGCTCCCCCGACCTCGTCGCGCTCCAACCTGCGCATGCGAGTAACGCTGGATGCTCTCGGGATCTCGCCGCGGTACCACCGCACGGCCTCCGAGTGCCGCCGAGCGCTCCTCCGATATCGCAGCACTTTCACCCCGCTTGTCTGGGTGCCGCCGGGCGCTCTCCCGAGCTTGCCGCACTACCACCGTGCGCCTCCAGGTGCCGCTGTGCGTCCGGTCGACCCGACGCATGCTCATCCCCCTCCTCGGGGTGCCGCCGGGCGCTCTCCCGAGCTTGCCGCACTACCACCGTGCGCCTCCAGGTGCCGCTGTGCGTCCGGTCGACCCGACGCATGCTCATCCCGCTCCTCGGGGTGCCGCCGGGCGCTCTCCCGAGCTTGCCGCACTACCACCGTGCGCCTCCAGGTGCCGCTGTGCGTCCGGTCGACCTGACGCATGCTCATCCCGCTCCTCGGGGTGCCGCCGGACGCTCTCCCGAGCTGGCCGCGCTACCATCGTGCGCAGGAGAGTGCCGCCGAGCGCTCTCGGGATCTCGCCGCGGTACCACCGCGCGCCTCCGAGTGCCGTTGAGCGCTTTCCCGACATCCCCGCTCCTTCACCCCGTTTGTCGGGGTGCCGCCGGGCGCTCTGCCTAGCTTCCCATACTACCACCGTGCGCGTTCAGGTGCCGCTGTGCGTCCGGTCGACCCGACGCACGCTTATCCCGCTCCTCGGGGTGCCCCCGGTCGCTCTCGGGATCTCGCCGCGGTACCACCGCGCGCCTCCGAGTGCCGCCGAGCGCTCTCCCGATATCGCCGCACCTTCACCCCGCTTGTCTGGGTGCCACCGGGCGCTCTCCCGAGGTTACCGCACTACCACCGTGCGCCTCCAGGTGCCGCTGTGCGTCCGGTCGACCCGACGCATGCTCATCCCGCTCCTCGGGGTGCCGCCGGGCGCTCTCCCGAGCTCGCCGCACTACCGCCGTGCGCGTTCAGGTGTCCCTGTGCGTCTGGTCGACCCGACGCACGCTCATCCCGCCCCTCGGTGTGCCGCCGGACGCTCCGCCGAGCTCGTCGCGCTCCAACCTGCGCATGCGAGTTCCGCTGGGTGCTCTCGGGATCTCGCCGCGGTACCACCGCGCGCCTCCGAGTGCCGCCGAGCGCTCTTCCAATATCGCCGCACTTTCACCCCGCTTGTCTGGGCGCCTCCGGGCTCTCTCCCGAGCTTGCCGCACTACGAGCGTGCGCCTCCAGGTGCCGCTGTGCGTCCGGTCGACCCGACGCATGCTCATCCCCCTCCTCGGGGTGCCGCCGGCCGCTCTCCCGAGCTCGCCGCACTACCACCGTGCGCCTCCAGGTGTCGCTGTGCGTCCGGTCGACCCGACGCACGCTCATCCCCCTCCTCGGGGTGCCGCCGGACGCTCTCCCCAGCTCGCCGCTCTACCACCGTGCGCCTCCGAGTGCCGCCGAGCGCTCTCCCGATATCGCCGCTCCTTCACCCCGCTTGTCTGGGTACCACCGGGCGCTCTCCCGAGCTCGCCGCACTACCACCGTGCGCCTCCAGGTGCCGCTGTGCGTCCGGTCGACCCGACGCACGCTCATTCCGCTCCTCGGGGTGCAGTCGGACGCTCTTCCGAGCTGGCCGCGCTACCACCGTGCACCGGCGAGTGCCGCCGAGCGCTCTCGGGATCTCGCCGCGGTACCACCGCGCGCCTCCCAGTGCCGCCGAGCGCTCTCGGGATCTCGCTGCTCCTACACCACGGTTGTCTGGGTGCCGCCGGGCGCTCTGCCAAGCTCGCCGCACTACCACCGTGCGCCTCCAGGTGCCGCTGTGCGTCCGGTCGACCCGACGCACGCTCATCCCGCTCCTCGGAGTGCCGTCGGGCTCTCTGCCAAGCTCGTCGCACTAACACCGTGCGCCTCCAGGTGCCGCTGTGCATCCGGTCGACTTGTGCACGCTTATCCCTCTCCTCGGGTTGCCGCTGGACGCTCTCCCAAGCTCGTCGTGCTCCACCCTCCGCATGTGAGTTCCGCTGGGTGCTCTCGGGATCTCGCCGTGGTACCACCGCGCGCCTCCGAGTGCCGTTGAGCGCTTTCCCGATATCCCCGCTCCTTCTCCCCGCTTGTCGGGGTGCCGCCGGGCGATCTGCCGAGCTTCCCATACTACCACCGTGCGCGTTCAGGTGCCGCTGTGCGTCCGGTCGACCCGACGCACGCTCATCCCGCTACTCGGGGTGCCGCCGGGCGCTCCCCCGAGCTCGTCGCGCTCCACCCTGCGCATGCGAGTGCCGCTGGGTGCTCTTGGGATCTCGCCGCGGTACCACCGCGCGCCTCCGAGTGCCGCCGAGCGCTCTCCCGATATCGCCGCACCTTCACCCCGCTTGTCTGGGTGCCACCGGGCGCTCTCCCGAGGTTACCGCACTACCACCGTGCGCCTCCAGGTGCCGCTGTGCGTCCGGTCGACCCGACGCACGCTCATCCCCCTCCTCGGGGTGCCGCCGGACGTTCTCCCGAGCTCGCCGCGGTACCACCGTGCGCCTCCGAGTGCCGCCGAGCGCTCCTCCGATATCGCAGCACTTTCACCCCGCTTGTCTGGGTGCCGCCGGGCGCTCTCCCGAGCTTGCCGCACTACCACCGTGCGCCTCCAGGTGCCGCTGTGCGTCCGGTCGACCCGACGCATGCTCATCCCCCTCCTCGGGGTGCCGCCGGGCGCTCTCCCGAGCTTGCCGCACTACCACCGTGCGCCTCCAGGTGCCGCTGTGCGTCCGGTCGACCCGACGCATGCTCATCCCGCTCCTCGGGGTGCCGCCGGGCGCTCTCCCGAGCTTGCCGCACTACCACCGTGCGCCTCCAGGTGCCGCTGTGCGTCCGGTCGACCCGACGCATGCTCATCCTGCTCCTCGGGGTGCCGCCGGACGCTCTCCCGAGCTGGCCGCGCTACCATCGTGCGCAGGAGAGTGCCGCCGAGCGCTCTCGGGATCTCGCCGCGGTACCACCGCGCGCCTCCGAGTGCCGTTGAGCGCTTTCCCGACATCCCCGCTCCTTCACCCCGTTTGTCGGGGTGCCGCCGGGCGCTCTGCCTAGCTTCCCATACTACCACCGTGCGCGTTCAGGTGCCGCTGTGCGTCCGGTCGACCCGACGCACGCTTATCCCGCTCCTCGGGGTGCCCCCGGTCGCTCTCGGGATCTCGCCGCGGTACCACCGCGCGCCTCCGAGTGCCGCCGAGCGCTCTCCCGATATCGCCGCACCTTCACCCCGCTTGTCTGGGTGCCACCGGGCGCTCTCCCGAGGTTACCGCACTACCACCGTGCGCCTCCAGGTGCCGCTGTGCGTCCGGTCGAGCCGACGCATGCTCATCCCGCTCCTCGTGGTGCCGCCGGCCGCTCTCCCGAGCTCGCCGCACTATCGCCGTGCGCCTCCAGGTGTCGCTGTGCGTCTGGTCGACCCGACGCACGCTCATCCCGCCCCTCGGTGTGCCGCCGGACGCTCCGCCGAGCTCGTCGCGCTCCAACCTGCGCATGCGAGTTCCGCTGGGTGCTCTCGGGATCTCGCCGCGGTACCACCGCGCGCCTCCGAGTGCCGCCGAGCGCTCTTCCAATATCGACGCACTTTCACCCCGCTTGTCTGGGCGCCTCCGGGCTCTCTCCCGAGCTTGCCGCACTACGAGCGTGCGCCTCCAGGTGCCGCTGTGCGTCCGGTCGACCCGACGCATGCTCATCCCCCTCCTCGGGGTGCCGCCGGCCGCTCTCCCGAGCTCGCCGCACTACCACCGTGCGCCTCCAGGTGTCGCTGTGCGTCCGGTCGACCCGACGCACGCTCATCCCCCTCCTCGGGGTGCCGCCGGACGCTCTCCCCAGCTCGCCGCTCTACCACCGTGCGCCTCCGAGTGCCGCCGAGCGCTCTCCCGATATCGCCGCTCCTTCACCCCGCTTGTCTGGGTACCACCGGGCGCTCTCCCGAGCTCGCCGCACTACCACCGTGCGCCTCCAGGTGCCGCTGTGCGTCCGGTCGACCCGACGCACGCTCATTCCGCTCCTCGGGGTGCAGTCGGACGCTCTTCCGAGCTGGCCGCGCTACCACCGTGCACCGGCGAGTGCCGCCGAGCGCTCTCGGGATCTCGCCGCGGTACCACCGCGCGCCTCCCAGTGCCGCCGAGCGCTCTCGGGATCTCGCTGCTCCTACACCACGGTTGTCTGGGTGCCGCCGGGCGCTCTGCCAAGCTCGCCGCACTACCACCGTGCGCCTCCAGGTGCCGCTGTGCGTCCGGTCGACCCGACGCACGCTCATCCCGCTCCTCGGAGTGCCGTCGGGCTCTCTGCCAAGCTCGTCGCACTAACACCGTGCGCCTCCAGGTGCCGCTGTGCATCCGGTCGACTTGTGCACGCTTATCCCTCTCCTCGGGTTGCCGCTGGACGCTCTCCCAAGCTCGTCGTGCTCCACCCTCCGCATGTGAGTTCCGCTGGGTGCTCTCGGGATCTCGCCGCGGTACCACCGCGCGCCTCCGAGTGCCGCTGAGCGCTTTCCCGATATCCCCGCTCCTTCTCCCCGCTTGTCGGGGTGCCGCCGGGCGATCTGCCGAGCTTCCCATATTACCACCGTGCGCGTTCAGGTGCCGCTGTGCGTCCGGTCGACCCGACGCACGCTCATCCCGCTCCTCGGGGTGCCGCCGGACGCTCCCCCGAGCTCGTCGCGCTCCAACCTGCGCATGCGAGTTCCGCTGGGTGCTCTCGGGATCTCGCCGCGGTACCACCGCGCGCCTCCGAGTGCCGCCGAGCGCTCTTCCAATATCGCCGCACTTTCACCCCGCTTGTCTGGGCGCCGCCGGGCGCTCTTCCGAGCTTGCCGCACTACCACCGTGCGCCTCCAGGTTCTGCTGTGCGTCCGGTCGACCCGACGCATGCTCATCCCGCTCCTCGGGGTGCCGCCGGCCGCTCTCCCGAGCTCGCCGCACTACCACCGTGCGCCTCCAGGTTCTGCTGTGCGTCCGGTCGACCCGACGCACGCTCATCCCCCTCCTCGGGGTGCCGCCGGGCGCTCTCCCGAGCTCGCCGCGCTACCACCGTGCGCCTCCAGGTGCCGCTGTGCGTCCGGTCGACCCGACGCACGCTCATCCCGCTCCTCGGGGTGCCGCCGGGACCTCTCCCGAGCTCGCCGCGGTACCACCGCGCGCCTCCGAGTGCCGCCGAGCGCTCCCCCGATATCGCCGCACCTTCACCCCGCTTGTCTGGGTGCCACCGGGCGCTCTCCCGAGGTTACCGCACTACCACCGTGCGCCTCCAGGTGCCGCTGTGCGTCCGGTCGACCCGACGCACGCTCATCCCCCTCCTCGGGGTGCCGCCGGACGTTCTCCCGAGCTCGCCGCGGTACCACCGTGCGCCTCCGAGTGCCGCCGAGCGCTCCTCCGATATCGCAGCACTTTCACCCCGCTTGTCTGGGTGCCGCCGGGCGCTCTCCCGAGCTTGCCGCACTACCACCGTGCGCCTCCAGGTGCCGCTGTGCGTCCGGTCGACCCGACGCATGCTCATCCCGCTCCTCGGGGTGCCGCCGGGCGCTCTCCCGAGCTTGCCGCACTACCACCGTGCGCCTCCAGGTGCCGCTGTGCGTCCGGTCGACCCGACGCATGCTCATCCCGCTCCTCGGGGTGCCGCCGGACGCTCTCCCGAGCTGGCCGCGCTACCATCGTGCGCAGGAGAGTGCCGCCGAGCGCTCTCGGGATCTCGCCGCGGTACCACCGCGCGCCTCCGAGTGCCGTTGAGCGCTTTCCCGACATCCCCGCTCCTTCACCCCGTTTGTCGGGGTGCCGCCGGGCGCTCTGCCTAGCTTCCCATACTACCACCGTGCGCGTTCAGGTGCCGCTGTGCGTCCGGTCGACCCGACGCACGCTCATCCCGCTCCTCGGGGTGCCCCCGGTCGCTCTCGGGATCTCGCCGCGGTACCACCGCGCGCCTCCGAGTGCCGCCGAGCGCTCTCCCGATATCGCCGCACCTTCACCCCGCTTGTCTGGGTGCCACCGGGCGCTCTCCCGAGGTTACCGCACTACCACCGTGCGCCTCCAGGTGCCGCTGTGCGTCCGGTCGAGCCGACGCATGCTCATCCCGCTCCTCGTGGTGCCGCCGGGCGCTCTCCCGAGCTCGCCGCACTACCGCCGTGCGCCTCCAGGTGTCGCTGTGCGTCCGGTCGACCCGACGCACGCTCATCCCGCCCCTCGGTGTGCCGCCGGACGCTCCCCCGAGCTCGTCGCGCTCCAACCTGCGCATGCGAGTTCCGCTGGGTGCTCTCGGGATCTCGCCGCGGTACCACCGCGCGCCTCCGAGTGCCGCCGAGCGCTCTTCCAATATCGCCGCACTTTCACCCCGCTTGTCTGGGTGCCGCCGGGCGCTCTCCCGAGCTTGCCGCACTACCACCGTGCGCCTCCAGGTGCCGCTGTGCGTCCGGTCGACCCGACGCATGCTCATCCCCCTCCTCGGGGTGCCGCCGGGCGCTCTCCCGAGCTTGCCGCACTACCACCGTGCGCCTCCAGGTGCCGCTGTGCGTCCGGTCGACCCGACGCATGCTCATCCCGCTCCTCGGGGTGCCGCCGGGCGCTCTCCCGAGCTTGCCGCACTACCACCGTGCGCCTCCAGGTGCCGCTGTGCGTCCGGTCGACCCGACGCATGCTCATCCCGCTCCTCGGGGTGCCGCCGGACGCTCTCCCGAGCTGGCCGCGCTACCATCGTGCGCAGGAGAGTGCCGCCGAGCGCTCTCGGGATCTCGCCGCGGTACCACCGCGCGCCTCCGAGTGCCGTTGAGCGCTTTCCCGACATCCCCGCTCCTTCACCCCGTTTGTCGGGGTGCCGCCGGGCGCTCTGCCTAGCTTCCCATACTACCACCGTGCGCGTTCAGGTGCCGCTGTGCGTCCGGTCGACCCGACGCACGCTCATCCCGCTCCTCGGGGTGCCCCCGGTCGCTCTCGGGATCTCGCCGCGGTACCACCGCGCGCCTCCGAGTGCCGCCGAGCGCTCTTCCAATATCGACGCACTTTCACCCCGCTTGTCTGGGCGCCTCCGGGCTCTCTCTCGAGCTTGCCGCACTACGAGCGTGCGCCTCCAGGTGCCGCTGTGCGTCCGGTCGACCCGACGCATGCTCATCCCCCTCCTCGGGGTGCCGCCGGCCGCTCTCCCGAGCTCGCCGCACTACCACCGTGCGCCTCCAGGTGTCGCTGTGCGTCCGGTCGACCCGACGCACGCTCATCCCCCTCCTCGGGGTGCCGCCGGACGCTCTCCCCAGCTCGCCGCTCTACCACCGTGCGCCTCCGAGTGCCGCCGAGCGCTCTCCCGATATCGCCGCTCCTTCACCCCGCTTGTCTGGGTACCACCGGGCGCTCTCCCGAGCTCGCCGCACTACCACCGTGCGCCTCCAGGTGCCGCTGTGCGTCCGGTCGACCCGACGCACGCTCATTCCGCTCCTCGGGGTGCAGTCGGACGCTCTTCCGAGCTGGCCGCGCTACCACCGTGCACCGGCGAGTGCCGCCGAGCGCTCTCGGGATCTCGCCGCGGTACCACCGCGCGCCTCCCAGTGCCGCCGAGCGCTCTCGGGATCTCGCTGCTCCTACACCACGGTTGTCTGGGTGCCGCCGGGCGCTCTGCCAAGCTCGCCGCACTACCACCGTGCGCCTCCAGGTGCCGCTGTGCGTCCGGTCGACCCGACGCACGCTCATCCCGCTCCTCGGAGTGCCGTCGGGCTCTCTGCCAAGCTCGTCGCACTAACACCGTGCGCCTCCAGGTGCCGCTGTGCATCCGGTCGACTTGTGCACGCTTATCCCTCTCCTCGGGTTGCCGCTGGACGCTCTCCCAAGCTCGTCGTGCTCCACCCTCCGCATGTGAGTTCCGCTGGGTGCTCTCGGGATCTCGCCGCGGTACCACCGCGCGCCTCCGAGTGCCGCTGAGCGCTTTCCCGATATCCCCGCTCCTTCTCCCCGCTTGTCGGGGTGCCGCCGGGCGATCTGCCGAGCTTCCCATATTACCACCGTGCGCGTTCAGGTGCCGCTGTGCGTCCGGTCGACCCGACGCACGCTCATCCCGCTCCTCGGGGTGCCGCCGGACGCTCCCCCGAGCTCGTCGCGCTCCAACCTGCGCATGCGAGTTCCGCTGGGTGCTCTCGGGATCTCGCCGCGGTACCACCGCGCGCCTCTGAGTGCCGCCGAGCGCTCTTCCAATATCGCCGCACTTTCACCCCGCTTGTCTGGGCGCCGCCGGGCGCTCTCCCGAGCTCGCCGCACTACCACCGTGCGCCTCCAGGTTCTGCTGTGCGTCCGGTCGACCCGACGCACGCTCATCCCCCTCCTCGGGGTGCCGCCGGGCGCTCTCCCGAGCTCGCCGCACTACCACCGTGCGCCTCCAGGTGCCGCTGTGCGTCCGGTCGACCCGACGCACGCTCATTCCGCTCCTCGGGGTGCCGCCGGACGCTCTCCCGAGGTGGCCGCGCTACCACCGTGCGCCGGCGAGTGCCGCCGAGCGCTCTCGGGATCTCGCCGCGGTACCACAGCGCGCCTCCGAGTGCCGCCGAACGCTCCACCGATATCGCCGCTCCTACACCACGGTGCTCGGGGTGCCGCCGAGCGCTCTCCCGATATCGCCGGTCCTTCACCACGGTGCTCGGGGTGCCGCCGAGCGCTCTCCCGATATCGCCGAAACTTCACCCCGCTTGTCTGGGTGCCACTGGGCGCTCTCCCGAGGTTACCGCACTACCACCTCCAGGTGCCGCTGTGCGTCCGGTCGACCCGACGCACGCTCATCCCCCTCCTCGGGGTGCCGCCGGACGCTCTCCCCAGCTCGCCGCTCTACCACCGTGCGCCTCCGAGTGCCGCCGAGCGCTCTCCCGATATCGCCGCTCCTTCACCCCGCTTGTCTGGGTACCACCGGGCGCTCTCCCGAGCTCGCCGCACTACCACCGTGCGCCTCCAGGTGCCGCTGTGCGTCCGGTCGACCCGACGCACGCTCATTCCGCTCCTCGGGGTGCAGTCGGACGCTCTTCCGAGCTGGCCGCGCTACCACCGTGCACCGGCGAGTGCCGCCGAGCGCTCTCGGGATCTCGCCGCGGTACCACCGCGCGCCTCCCAGTGCCGCCGAGCGCTCTCGGGATCTCGCTGCTCCTACACCACGGTTGTCTGGGTGCCGTCGGGCTCTCTGCCAAGCTCGTCGCACTAACACCGTGCGCCTCCAGGTGCCGCTGTGCATCCGGTCGACTTGTGCACGCTTATCCCTCTCCTCGGGTTGCCGCTGGACGCTCTCCCAAGCTCGTCGTGCTCCACCCTCCGCATGTGAGTTCCGCTGGGTGCTCTCGGGATCTCGCCGCGGTACCACCGCGCGCCTCCGAGTGCCGCTGAGCGCTTTCCCGATATCCCCGCTCCTTCTCCCCGCTTGTCGGGGTGCCGCCGGGCGATCTGCCGAGCTTCCCATATTACCACCGTGCGCGTTCAGGTGCCGCTGTGCGTCCGGTCGACCCGACGCACGCTCATCCCGCTCCTCGGGGTGCCGCCGGACGCTCCCCCGAGCTCGTCGCGCTCCACCCTGCGCATGCGAGTGCCGCTGGGTGCTCTTGGGATCTCGCCGCGGTACCACCGTGCGCCTCCGAGTGCCGCCGAGCGCTCTCGGGATCTCGCCGCTCCTTCACCACGGTGGTCGGGGTGCCGCCGGGCGCTCTCCCGAGCTCGCCGCACTACCACCGTGCGCCTGCAGGTGTCGCTGTGCGTCCGGTCGACCCGACGCACGCTCATCCCGCTCCTCGGGGTGCCGCCGGGACCTCTCCCGAGCTCGCCGCGGTACCACCGCGCGCCTCCGAGTGCCGCCGAGCGCTCTCCCGATATCGCCGCACCTTCACCCCGCTTGTCTGGGTGCCACCGGGCGCTCTCCCGAGGTTACCGCACTACCACCGTGCGCCTCCAGGTGCCGCTGTGCGTCCGGTCGACCCGACGCACGCTCATCCCGCTCCTCGGGGTGCCGCCGGGCGCTCTCCCGAGCTCGCCGCACTACCACCGTGCGCCTCCAGGTTCTGCTGTGCGTCCGGTCGACCCGACGCACGCTCATCCCCCTCCTCGGGGTGCCGCCGGACGTTCTCCCGAGCTCGCCGCGGTACCACCGTGCGCCTCCGAGTGCCGCCGAGCGCTCCTCCGATATCGCAGCACTTTCACCCCGCTTGTCTGGGTGCCGCCGGGCGCTCTCCCGAGCTTGCCGCACTACCACCGTGCGCCTCCAGGTGCCGCTGTGCGTCCGGTCGACCCGACGCATGCTCATCCCCCTCCTCGGGGTGCCGCCGGCCGCTCTCCCGAGCTTGCCGCACTACCACCGTGCGCCTCCAGGTGCCGCTGTGCGTCCGGTCGACCCGACGCATGCTCATCCCGCTCCTCGGGGTGCCGCCGGGCGCTCTCCCGAGCTTGCCGCACTACCACCGTGCGCCTCCAGGTGTCGCTGTGCGTCTGGTCGACCCGACGCACGCTCATCCCGCCCCTCGGTGTGCCGCCGGACGCTCCGCCGAGCTCGTCGCGCTCCAACCTGCGCATGCGAGTTCCGCTGGGTGCTCTCGGGATCTCGCCGCGTTCCACCGCGCGCCTCTGAGTGCCGCCGAGCGCTCTTCCAATATCGCCGCACTTTCACCCCGCTTGTCTGGGCGCCTCCGGGCTCTCTCCCGAGCTTGCCGCACTACGAGCGTGCGCCTCCAGGTGCCGCTGTGCGTCCGGTCGACCCGACGCATGCTCATCCCCCTCCTCGGGGTGCCGCCGGCCGCTCTCCCGAGCTCGCCGCACTACCACCGTGCGCCTCCAGGTGTCGCTGTGCGTCCGGTCGACCCGACGCACGCTCATCCCCCTCCTCGGGGTGCCGCCGGACGCTCTCCCCAGCTCGCCGCTCTACCACCGTGCGCCTCCGAGTGCCGCCGAGCGCTCTCCCGATATCGCCGCTCCTTCACCCCGCTTGTCTGGGTACCACCGGGCGCTCTCCCGAGCTCGCCGCACTACCACCGTGCGCCTCCAGGTGCCGCTGTGCGTCCGTTCGACCCGACGCACGCTCATTCCGCTCCTCGGGGTGCAGTCGGACGCTCTTCCGAGCTGGCCGCGCTACCACCGTGCACCGGCGAGTGCCGCCGAGCGCTCTCGGGATCTCGCCGCGGTACCACCGCGCGCCTCCCAGTGCCGCCGAGCGCTCTCGGGATCTCGCTGCTCCTACACCACGGTTGTCTGGGTGCCGCCGGGCGCTCTGCCAAGCTCGCCGCACTACCACCGTGCGCCTCCAGGTGCCGCTGTGCGTCCGGTCGACCCGACGCACGCTCATCCCGCTCCTCGGAGTGCCGTCGGGCTCTCTGCCAAGCTCGTCGCACTAACACCGTGCGCCTCCAGGTGCCGCTGTGCATCCGGTCGACTTGTGCACGCTTATCCCTCTCCTCGGGTTGCCGCTGGACGCTCTCCCAAGCTCGTCGTGCTCCACCCTCCGCATGTGAGTTCCGCTGGGTGCTCTCGGGATCTCGCCGCGGTACCACCGCGCGCCTCCGAGTGCCGTTGAGCGCCCTCCCGATATCCCCGCTCCTTCACCCCGCTTGTCGGGGTGCCGCCGGGCGATCTGCCGAGCTTCCCATACTACCACCGTGCGCGTTCAGGTGCCGCTGTGCGTCCGGTCGACCCGACGCACGCTCATCCCGCTACTCGGGGTGCCGCCGGGCGCTCCCCCGAGCTCGTCGCGCTCCACCCTGCGCATGCGAGTGCCGCTGGGTGCTCTTGGGATCTCGCCGCGGTACCACCGTGCGCCTCCGAGTGCCGCCGAGCGCTCTCGGGATCTCGCCGCTCCTTCACCACGGTGGTCGGGGTGCCGCCGGGCGCTCTCCCGAGCTCGCCGCACTACCACCGTGCGCCTCCAGGTGTCGCTGTGCGTCCGGTCGACCCGACGCACGCTCATCCCGCTCCTCGGGGTGCCGCCGGGACCACTCCCGAGCTGGCCGCGGTACCACCGCGCGCCTCCGAGTGCCGCCGAGCGCTCTCCCGATATCGCCGCACCTTCACCCCGCTTGTCTGGGTGCCACCGGGCGCTCTCCCGAGGTTACCGCACTACCACCGTGCGCCTCCAGGTGCCGCTGTGCGTCCGGTCGACCCGACGCACGCTCATCCCGCTCCTCGGGGTGCCGCCGGGCGCTCTCCCGAGCTCGCCGCACTACCACCGTGCGCCTCCAGGTTCTGCTGTGCGTCCGGTCGACCCGACGCACGCTCATCTTCCTCCTCGGGGTGCCGCCGGACGTTCTCCCGAGCTCGCCGCGGTACCACCGTGCGCCTCCGAGTGCCGCCGAGCGCTCCTCCGATATCGCAGCACTTTCACCCCGCTTGTCGGGGTGCCGCCGGGCGCTCTGCCTAGCTTCCCATACTACCACCGTGCGCGTTCAGGTGCCGCTGTGCGTCCGGTCGACCCGACGCACGCTTATCCCGCTCCTCGGGGTGCCCCCGGTCGCTCTCGGGATCTCGCCGCGGTACCACCGCGCGCCTCCGAGTGCCGCCGAGCGCTCCTCCGATATCGCCGCACCTTCACCCCGCTTGTCTGGGTGCCACCGGGCGCTCTCCCGAGGTTACCGCACTATCACCGTGCGCCTCCAGGTGCCGCTGTGCGTCCGGTCGAGCCGACGCATGCTCATCCCGCTCCTCGTGGTGCCGCCGGGCGCTCTCCCGAGCTCGCCGCACTACCGCCGTGCGCCTCCAGGTGTCGCTGTGCGTCTGGTCGACCCGACGCACGCTCATCCCGCCCCTCGGTGTGCCGCCGGACGCTCCGCCGAGCTCGTCGCGCTCCAACCTGCGCATGCGAGTTCCGCTGGGTGCTCTCGGGATCTCGCCGCGGTACCACCGCGCGCCTCCGAGTGTGGCCGAGCGCTCTTCCAATATCGCAGCACTTTCACCCCGCTTGTCTGGGCGCCGCCGGGCTCTCTCCCGAGCTTGCCGCACTACGAGCGTGCGCCTCCAGGTGCCGCTGTGCGTCCGGTCGACCCGACGCATGCTCATCCCCCTCCTCGGGGTGCCGCCGGCCGCTCTCCCGAGCTCGCCGCACTACCACCGTGCGCCTCCAGGTGTCGCTGTGCGTCCGGTCGACCCGACGCACGCTCATCCCCCTCCTCGGGGTGCCGCCGGACGCTCTCCCCAGCTCGCCGCTCTACCACCGTGCGCCTCCGAGTGCCGCCGAGCGCTCTCCCGATATCGCCGCTCCTTCACCCCGCTTGTCTGGGTACCACCGGGCACTCTCCCGAGCTCGCCGCACTACCACCGTGCGCCTCCAGGTGCCGCTGTGCGTCCGGTCGACCCGACGCATGCTCATCCCCCTCTTCGGGGTGCCGCCGGCCGCTCTCCCGAGCTCGCCGCACTACCACCGTGCGCCTCCAGGTGTCGCTGTGCGTCCGGTCGACCCGACGCACGCTCATCCCCCTCCTCGGGGTGCCGCCGGACGCTCTCCCCAGCTCGCCGCTCTACCACCGTGCGCCTCCGAGTGCCGCCGAGCGCTCTCCCGATATCGCCGCTCCTTCACCCCGCTTGTCTGGGTACCACCGGGCGCTCTCCCGAGCTCGCCGCACTACCACCGTGCGCCTCCAGGTGCCGCTGTGCGTCCGGTCGACCCGACGCACGCTCATTCCGCTCCTCGGGGTGCAGTCGGACGCTCTTCCGAGCTGGCCGCGCTACCACCGTGCACCGGCGAGTGCCGCCGAGCGCTCTCGGGATCTCGCCGCGGTACCACCGCGCGCCTCCCAGTGCCGCCGAGCGCTCTCGGGATCTCGCTGCTCCTACACCACGGTTGTCTGGGTGCCGCCGGGCGCTCTGCCAAGCTCGCCGCACTACCACCGTGCGCCTCCAGGTGCCGCTGTGCGTCCGGTCGACCCGACGCACGCTCATCCCGCTCCTCGGAGTGCCGTCGGGCTCTCTGCCAAGCTCGTCGCACTAACACCGTGCGCCTCCAGGTGCCGCTGTGCATCCGGTCGACTTGTGCACGCTTATCCCTCTCCTCGGGTTGCCGCTGGACGCTCTCCCAAGCTCGTCGTGCTCCACCCTCCGCATGTGAGTTCCGCTGGGTGCTCTCGGGATCTCGCCGCGGTACCACCGCGCGCCTCCGAGTGCCGCTGAGCGCTTTCCCGATATCCCCGCTCCTTCTCCCCGCTTGTCGGGGTGCCGCCGGGCGATCTGCCGAGCTTCCCATATTACCACCGTGCGCGTTCAGGTGCCGCTGTGCGTCCGGTCGACCCGACGCACGCTCATCCCGCTCCTCGGGGTGCCGCCGGACGCTCCCCCGAGCTCGTCGCGCTCCAACCTGCGCATGCGAGTTCCGCTGGGTGCTCTCGGGATCTCGCCGCGGTACCACCGCGCGCCTCCGAGTGCCGCCGAGCGCTCTTCCAATATCGCCGCACTTTCACCCCGCTTGTCTGGGCGCCGCCGGGCGCTCTTCCGAGCTTGCCGCACTACCACCGTGCGCCTCCAGGTTCTGCTGTGCGTCCGGTCGACCCGACGCATGCTCATCCCGCTCCTCGGGGTGCCGCCGGGCGCTCTCCCGAGCTCGCCGCACTACCACCGTGCGCCTCCAGGTGTCGCTGTGCGTCCGGTCGACCCGACGCACGCTCATCCCCCTCCTCGGGGTGCCGCCGGACGTTCTCCCGAGCTCGCCGCGGTACCACCGTGCGCCTCCGAGTGCCGCCGAGCGCTCCTCCGATATCGCAGCACTTTCACCCCGCTTGTCTGGGTGCCGCCGGGCGCTCTCCCGAGCTTGCCGCACTACCACCGTGCGCCTCCAGGTGCCGCTGTGCGTCCGGTCGACCCGACGCATGCTCATCCCCCTCCTCGGGGTGCCGCCGGACGCTCTCCCGAGCTTGCCGCACTACCACCGTGCGCCTCCAGGTGCCGCTGTGCGTCCGGTCGACCCGACGCATGCTCATCCCGCTCCTCGGGGTGCCGCCGGGCGCTCTCCCGAGCTTGCCGCACTACCACCGTGCGCCTCCAGGTGCCGCTGTGCGTCCGGTCGACCCGACGCATGCTCATCCCGCTCCTCGGGGTGCCGCCGGACGCTCTCCCGAGCTGGCCGCGCTACCATCGTGCGCAGGAGAGTGCCGCCGAGCGCTCTCGGGATCTCGCCGCGGTACCACCGCGCGCCTCCGAGTGCCGTTGAGCGCTTTCCCGACATCCCCGCTCCTTCACCCCGTTTGTCGGGGTGCCGCCGGGCGCTCTGCCTAGCTTCCCATACTACCACCGTGCGCGTTCAGGTGCCGCTGTGCGTCCGGTCGACCCGACGCACGCTTATCCCGCTCCTCGGGGTGCCCCCGGTCGCTCTCGGGATCTCGCCGCGGTACCACCGCGCGCCTCCGAGTGCCGCCGAGCGCTCTCCCGATATCGCCGCACCTTCACCCCGCTTGTCTGGGTGCCACCGGGCGCTCTCCCGAGGTTACCGCACTACCACCGTGCGCCTCCAGGTGCCGCTGTGCGTCCGGTCGAGCCGACGCATGCTCATCCCGCTCCTTGTGGTGCCGCCGGGCGCTTTCCCGAGCTCGCCGCACTACCGCCGTGCGCCTCCAGGTGTCGCTGTGCGTCTGGTCGACCCGACGCACGCTCATCCCGCCCCTCGGTGTGCCGCCGGACGCTCCGCCGAGCTCGTCGCGCTCCAACCTGTGCATGCGAGTTCCGCTGGGTGCTCTCGGGATCTCGCCGCGGTACCACCGCGCGCCTCCGAGTGCCGCCGAGCGCTCTTCCAATATCGCCGCACTTTCACCCCGCTTGTCTGGGCGCCTCCGGGCTCTCTCCCGAGCTTGCCGCACTACGAGCGTGCGCCTCCAGGTGCCGCTGTGCGTCCGGTCGACCCGACGCATGCTCATCCCCCTCCTCGGGGTGCCGCCGGCCGCTCTCCCGAGCTCGCCGCACTACCACCGTGCGCCTCCAGGTGTCGCTGTGCGTCCGGTCGACCCGACGCACGCTCATCCCCCTCCTCGGGGTGCCGCCGGACGCTCTCCCCAGCTCGCCGCTCTACCACCGTGCGCCTCCGAGTGCCGCCGAGCGCTCTCCCGATATCGCCGCTCCTTCACCCCGCTTGTCTGGGTACCACCGGGCGCTCTCCCGAGCTCGCCGCACTACCACCGTGCGCCTCCAGGTGCCGCTGTGCGTCCGGTCGACCCGACGCACGCTCATTCCGCTCCTCGGGGTGCAGTCGGACGCTCTTCCGAGCTGGCCGCGCTACCACCGTGCACCGGCGAGTGCCGCCGAGCGCTCTCGGGATCTCGCCGCGGTACCACCGCGCGCCTCCCAGTGCCGCCGAGCGCTCTCGGGATCTCGCTGCTCCTACACCACGGTTGTCTGGGTGCCGCCGGGCGCTCTGCCAAGCTCGCCGCACTACCACCGTGCGCCTCCAGGTGCCGCTGTGCGTCCGGTCGACCCGACGCACGCTCATCCCGCTCCTCGGAGTGCCGTCGGGCTCTCTGCCAAGCTCGTCGCACTAACACCGTGCGCCTCCAGGTGCCGCTGTGCATCCGGTCGACTTGTGCACGCTTATCCCTCTCCTCGGGTTGCCGCTGGACGCTCTCCCAAGCTCGTCGTGCTCCACCCTCCGCATGTGAGTTCCGCTGGGTGCTCTCGGGATCTCGCCGCGGTACCACCGCGCGCCTCCGAGTGCCGCTGAGCGCTTTCCCGATATCCCCGCTCCTTCTCCCCGCTTGTCGGGGTGCCGCCGGGCGATCTGCCGAGCTTCCCATATTACCACCGTGCGCGTTCAGGTGCCGCTGTGCGTCCGGTCGACCCGACGCACGCTCATCCCGCTCCTCGGGGTGCCGCCGGGCGCTCTCCCGAGCTTGCCGCACTACCACCGTGCGCCTCCAGGTGCCGCTGTGCGTCCGGTCGACCCGACGCATGCTCATCCCGCTCCTCGGGGTGCCGCCGGACGCTCTCCCGAGCTGGCCGCGCTACCATCGTGCGCAGGAGAGTGCCGCCGAGCGCTCTCGGGATCTCGCCGCGGTACCACCGCGTGCCTCCGAGTGCCGTTGAGCGCTTTCCCGACATCCCCGCTCCTTCACCCCGTTTGTCGGGGTGCCGCCGGGCGCTCTGCCTAGCTTCCCATACTACCACCGTGCGCGTTCAGGTGCCGCTGTGCGTCCGGTCGACCCGACGCACGCTTATCCCGCTCCTCGGGGTGCCCCCGGTCGCTCTCGGGATCTCGCCGCGGTACCACCGCGCGCCTCCGAGTGCCGCCGAGCGCTCTCCCGATATCGCCGCACCTTCACCCCGCTTGTCTGGGTGCCACCGGGCGCTCTCCCGAGGTTACCGCACTACCACCGTGCGCCTCCAGGTGCCGCTGTGCGTCCGGTCGACCCGACGCATGCTCATCCCGCTCCTCGTGGTGCCGCCGGGCGCTCTCCCGAGCTCGCCGCACTACCGCCGTGCGCCTCCAGGTGTCGCTGTGCGTCTGGTCGACCTGACGCACGCTCATCCCGCCCCTCGGTGTGCCGCCGGACGCTCCCCCGAGCTCGTCGCGCTCCAACCTGCGCATGCGAGTTCCGCTGGGTGCTCTCGGGATCTCGCCGCGGTACCACCGCGCGCCTCCGAGTGCCGCTGAGCGCTTTCCCGATATCCCCGCTCCTTCTCCCCGCTTGTCGGGGTGCCGCCGGGCGATCTGCCTAGCTTCCCATACTACCACCGTGCGCGTTCAGGTGCCGCTGTGCGTCCGGTCGACCCGACGCACGCTTATCCCGCTCCTCGGGGTGCCCCCGGTCGCTCTCGGGATCTCGCCGCGGTACCACCGCGCGCCTCCGAGTGCCGCCGAGCGCTCTCCCGATATCGCCGCACCTTCACCCCGCTTGTCTGGGTGCCACCGGGCGCTCTCCCGAGGTTACCGCACTACCACCGTGCGCCTCCAGGTGCCGCTGTGCGTCCGGTCGAGCCGACGCATGCTCATCCCGCTCCTCGTGGTGCCGCCGGGCGCTCTCCCGAGCTCGCCGCACTACCGCCGTGCGCCTCCAGGTGTCGCTGTGCGTCTGGTCGACCCGACGCACGCTCATCCCGCCCCTCGGTGTGCCGCCGGACGCTCCGCCGAGCTCGTCGCGCTCCAACCTGCGCATGCGAGTTCCGCTGGGTGCTCTCGGGATCTCGCCGCGGTACCACCGCGCGCCTCCGAGTGCCGCCGAGCGCTCTTCCAATATCGCCGCACTTTCACCCCGCTTGTCTGGGCGCCTCCGGGCTCTCTCCCGAGCTTGCCGCACTACGAGCGTGCGCCTCCAGGTGCCGCTGTGCGTCCGGTCGACCCGACGCATGCTCATCCCCCTCCTCGGGGTGCCGCCGGGCGCTCTCCCGAGCTCGCCGCACTACCACCGTGCGCCTCCAGGTGTCGCTGTGCGTCCGGTCGACCCGACGCATGCTCATCCCCCTCCTCGGGGTGCCGCCGGCCGCTCTCCCGAGCTCGCCGCACTACCACCGTGTGCCTCCAGGTGTCGCTGTGCGTCCGGTCGACCCGACGCACGCTCATCCCCCTCCTCGGGGTGCCGCCGGACGCTCTCCCCAGCTCGCCGCTCTACCACCGTGCGCCTCCGAGTGCCGCCGAGCGCTCTCCCGATATCGCCGCTCCTTCACCCCGCTTGTCTGGGTACCACCGGGCGCTCTCCCGAGCTCGCCGCACTACCACCGTGCGCCTCCAGGTGCCGCTGTGCGTCCGGTCGACCCGACGCACGCTCATTCCGCTCCTCGGGGTGCAGTCGGACGCTCTTCCGAGCTGGCCGCGCTACCACCGTGCACCGGCGAGTGCCGCCGAGCGCTCTCGGGATCTCGCCGCGGTACCACCGCGCGCCTCCCAGTGCCGCCGAGCGCACTCGGGATCTCGCTGCTCCTACACCACGGTTGTCTGGGTGCCGCCGGGCGCTCTGCCAAGCTCGCCGCACTACCACCGTGCGCCTCCAGGTGCCGCTGTGCGTCCGGTCGACCCGACGCACGCTCATCCCGCTCCTCGGAGTGCCGTCGGGCTCTCTGCCAAGCTCGTCGCACTAACACCGTGCGCCTCCAGGTGCCGCTGTGCATCCGGTCGACTTGTGCACGCTTATCCCTCTCCTCGGGTTGCCGCTGGACGCTCTCCCAAGCTCGTCGTGCTCCACCCTCCGCATGTGAGTTCCGCTGGGTGCTCTCGGGATCTCGCCGCGGTACCACCGCGCGCCTCCGAGTGCCGCTGAGCGCTTTCCCGATATCCCCGCTCCTTCTCCCCGCTTGTCGGGGTGCCGCCGGGCGATCTGCCGAGCTTCCCATATTACCACCGTGCGCGTTCAGGTGCCGCTGTGCGTTCGGTCGACCCGACGCACGCTCATCCCGCTCCTCGGGGTGCCGCCGGACGCTCCCCCGAGCTCGTCGCGCTCCAACCTGCGCATGCGAGTTCCGCTGGGTGCTCTCGGGATCTCGCCGCGGTACCACCGCGCGCCTCCGAGTGCCGCCGAGCGCTCTTCCAATATCGCCGCACTTTCACCCCGCTTGTCTGGGCGCCGCCGGGCGCTCTCCCGAGCTTGCCGCACTACCACCGTGCGCCTCCAGGTTCTGCTGTGCGTCCGGTCGAGCCGACGCATGCTCATCCCGCTCCTCGGGGTGCCGCCGGGCGCTCTCCCGAGCTCGCCGCACTACCACCGTGCGCCTCCAGGTTCTGCTGTGCGTCCGGTCGACCCGACGCACGCTCATCCCCCTCCTCGGGGTGCCGACGGACGTTCTCCCGAGCTCGCCGCGGTACCACCGTGCGCCTCCGAGTGCCGCCGAGCGCTCCTCCGATATCGCAGCACTTTCACCCCGCTTGTCTGGGTGCCGCCGGGCGCTCTCCCGAGCTTGCCGCACTACCACCGTGCGCCTCCAGGTGCCGCTGTGCGTCCGGTCGACCCGACGCATGCTCATCCCGCTCCTCGGGGTGCCGCCGGGCGCTCTCCCGAGCTTGCCGCACTACCACCGTGCGCCTCCAGGTGCCGCTGTGCGTCCGGTCGACCCGACGCATGCTCATCCCGCTCCTCGGGGTGCCGCCGGGCGCTCTCCCGAGCTTGCCGCACTACCACCGTGCGCCTCCAGGTGCCGCTGTGCGTCCGGTCGACCCGACGCATGCTCATCCCGCTCCTCGGGGTGCCGCCGGACGCTCTCCCGAGCTGGCCGCGCTACCATCGTGCGCAGGAGAGTGCCGCCGAGCGCTCTCGGGATCTCGCCGCGGTACCACTGCGCGCCTCCGAGTGCCGTTGAGCGCTTTCCCGACATCCCCGCTCCTTCACCCCGTTTGTCGGGGTGCCGCCGGGCGCTCTGCCTAGCTTCCCATACTACCACCGTGCGCGTTCAGGTGCCGCTGTGCGTCCGGTCGAGCCGACGCATGCTCATCCCGCTCCTCGGGGTGCCCCCGGTCGCTCTCGGGATCTCGCCGCGGTACCACCGCGCGCCTCCGAGTGCCGCCGAGCGCTCTCCCGATATCGCCGCACCTTCACCCCGCTTGTCTGGGTGCCACCGGGCGCTCTCCCGAGGTTACCGCACTACCACCGTGCGCCTCCAGGTGCCGCTGTGCGTCCGGTCGAGCCGACGCATGCTCATCCCGCTCCTCGTGGTGCCGCCGGGCGCTCTCCCGAGCTCGCCGCACTACCGCCGTGCGCCTCCAGGTGTCGCTGTGCGTCTGGTCGACCCGACGCACGCTCATCCCGCCCCTCGGTGTGCCGCCGGACGCTCCCCCGAGCTCGTCGCGCTCCAACCTGCGCATGCGAGTTCCGCTGGGTGCTCTCGGGATCTCGCCGCGGTACCACCGCGCGCCTCCGAGTGCCGCCGAGCGCTCTTCCAATATCGCCGCACTTTCACCCCGCTTGTCTGGGCGCCTCCGGGCTCTCTCCCGAGCTTGCCGCACTACGAGCGTGCGCCTCCAGGTGCCGCTGTGCGTCCGGTCGACCCGACGCATGCTCATCCCCCTCATCGGGGTGCCGCCGGCCGCTCTCCCGAGCTCGCCGCACTACCACCGTGCGCCTCCAGGTGTCGCTGTGCGTCCGGTCGACCCGACGCACGCTCATCCCCCTCCTCGGGGTGCCGCCGGACGCTCTCCCCAGCTCGCCGCTCTACCACCGTGCGCCTCCGAGTGCCGCCGAGCGCTCTCCCGATATCGCCGCTCCTTCACCCCGCTTGTCTGGGTACCACCGGGCGCTCTCCCGAGCTCGCCGCACTACCACCGTGCGCCTCCAGGTGCCGCTGTGCGTCCGGTCGACCCGACGCACGCTCATTCCGTTCCTCGGGGTGCAGTCGGACGCTCTTCCGAGCTGGCCGCGCTACCACCGTGCACCGGCGAGTGCCGCCGAGCGCTCTCGGGATCTCGCCGCGGTACCACCGCGCGCCTCCCAGTGCCGCCGAGCGCTCTCGGGATCTCGCTGCTCCTACACCACGGTTGTCTGGGTGCCGCCGGGCGCTCTGCCAAGCTCGCCGCACTACCACCGTGCGCCTCCAGGTGCCGCTGTGCGTCCGGTCGACCCGACGCACGCTCATCCCGCTCCTCGGAGTGCCGTCGGGCTCTCTGCCAAGCTCGTCGCACTAACACCGTGCGCCTCCAGGTGCCGCTGTGCATCCGGTCGACTTGTGCACGCTTATCCCTCTCCTCGGGTTGCCGCTGGACGCTCTCCCAAGCTCGTCGTGCTCCACCCTCCGCATGTGAGTTCCGCTGGGTGCTCTCGGGATCTCGCCGCGGTACCACCGCGCGCCTCCGAGTGCCGCTGAGCGCTTTCCCGATATCCCCGCTCCTTCTCCCCGCTTGTCGGGGTGCCGCCGGGCGATCTGCCGAGCTTCCCATATTACCACCGTGCGCGTTCAGGTGCCGCTGTGCGTCCGGTCGACCCGACGCACGCTCATCCCGCTCCTCGGGGTGCCGCCGGGCGCTCTCCCGAGCTTGCCGCACTACCACCGTGCGCCTCCAGGTGCCGCTGTGCGTCCGGTCGACCCGACGCATGCTCATCCCGCTCCTCGGGGTGCCGCCGGACGCTCTCCCGAGCTGGCCGCGCTACCATCGTGCGCAGGAGAGTGCCGCCGAGCGCTCTCGGGATCTCGCCGCGGTACCACCGCGCGCCTCCGAGTGCCGTTGAGCGCTTTCCCGACATCCCCGCTCCTTCACCCCGTTTGTCGGGGTGCCGCCGGGCGCTCTGCCTAGCTTCCCATACTACCACCGTGCGCGTTCAGGTGCCGCTGTGCGTCCGGTCGACCCGACGCACGCTTATCCCGCTCCTCGGGGTGCCCCCGGTCGCTCTCGGGATCTCGCCGCGGTACCACCGCGCGCCTCCGAGTGCCGCCGAGCGCTCTCCCGATATCGCCGCACCTTCACCCCGCTTGTCTGGGTGCCACCGGGCGCTCTCCCGAGGTTACCGCACTACCACCGTGCGCCTCCAGGTGCCGCTGTGCGTCCGGTCGAGCCGACGCATGCTCATCCCGCTCCTCGTGGTGCCGCCGGGCGCTCTCCCGAGCTCGCCGCACTACCGCCGTGCGCCTCCAGGTGTCGCTGTGCGTCTGGTCGACCCGACGCACGCTCATCCCGCCCCTCGGTGTGCCGCCGGACGCTCCCCCGAGCTCGTCGCGCTCCAACCTGCGCATGCGAGTTCCGCTGGGTGCTCTCGGGATCTCGCCGCGGTACCACCGTGCGCCTCCGAGTGCCGCCGAGCGCTCTTCCAATATCGACGCACTTTCACCCCGCTTGTCTGGGCGCCTCCGGGCTCTCTCCCGAGCTTGCCGCACTACGAGCGTGCGCCTCCAGGTGCCGCTGTGCGTCCGGTCGACCCGACGCACGCTCATCCCCCTCCTCGGGGTGCCGCCGGCCGCTCTCCCGAGCTCGCCGCACTACCACCGTGCGCCTCCAGGTGTCGCTGTGCGTCCGGTCGACCCGACGCACGCTCATCCCCCTCCTCGGGGTGCCGCCGGACGCTCTCCCCAGCTCGCCGCTCTACCACCGTGCGCCTCCGAGTGCCGCCGAGCGCTCTCCCGATATCGCCGCTCCTTCACCCCGCTTGTCTGGGTACCACCGGGCGCTCTCCCGAGCTCGCCGCACTACCACCGTGCGCCTCCAGGTGCCGCTGTGCGTCCGGTCGACCCGACGCACGCTCATTCCGCTCCTCGGGGTGCAGTCGGACGCTCTTCCGAGCTGGCCGCGCTACCACCGTGCACCGGCGAGTGCCGCCGAGCGCTCTCGGGATCTCGCCGCGGTACCACCGCGCGCCTCCCAGTGCCGCCGAGCGCTCTCGGGATCTCGCTGCTCCTACACCACGGTTGTCTGGGTGCCGCCGGGCGCTCTGCCAAGCTCGCCGCACTACCACCGTGCGCCTCCAGGTGCCGCTGTGCGTCCGGTCGACCCGACGCACGCTCATCCCGCTCCTCGGAGTGCCGTCGGGCTCTCTGCCAAGCTCGTCGCACTACCACCGTGCGCCTCCAGGTGCCGCTGTGCATCCGGTCGACTTGTGCACGCTCATCCCGCTCCTCGGGGTGCCGCCGGACGCTCCCCCGAGCTCGTCGTGCTCCAACCTGCGCATGCGAGTTCCGCTGGGTGCTCTCGGGATCTCGCCGCGGTACCACCGCGCGCCTCCGAGTGCCGCCGAGCGCTCTTCCAATATCGCCGCACTTTCACCCCGCTTGTCTGGGCGCCGCCGGGCGCTCTTCCGAGCTTGCCGCACTACCACCGTGCGCCTCCAGGTTCTGCTGTGCGTCCGGTCGACCCGACGCATGCTCATCCCGCTCCTCGGGGTGCCGCCGGGCGCTCTCCCGAGCTCGCCGCACTACCACCGTGCGCCTCCAGGTTCTGCTGTGCGTCCGGTCGACCCGACGCACGCTCATCCCCCTCCTCGGGGTGCCGCCGGACGTTCTCCCGAGCTCGCCGCGGTACCACCGTGCGCCTCCGAGTGCCGCCGAGCGCTCCTCCGATATCGCAGCACTTTCACCCCGCTTGTCTGGGTGCCGCCGGGCGCTCTCCCGAGCTTGCCGCACTACCACCGTGCGCCTCCAGGTGCCGCTGTGCGTCCGGTCGACCCGACGCATGCTCATCCCCCTCCTCGGGGTGCCGCCGGGCGCTCTCCCGAGCTTGCCGCACTACCACCGTGCGCCTCCAGGTGCCGCTGTGCGTCCGGTCGACCCGACGCATGCTCATCCCGCTCCTCGGGGTGCCGCCGGGCGCTCTCCCGAGCTTGCCGCACTACCACCGTGCGCCTCCAGGTGCCGCTGTGCGTCCGGTCGACCCGACGCATGCTCATCCCGCTCCTCGGGGTGCCGCCGGACGCTCTCCCGAGCTGGCCGCGCTACCATCGTGCGCAGGAGAGTGCCGCCGAGCGCTCTCGGGATCTTGCCGCGGTACCACCGCGCGCCTCCGAGTGCCGTTGAGCGCTTTCCCGACATCCCCGCTCCTTCACCCCGTTTGTCGGGGTGCCGCCGGGCGCTCTGCCTAGCTTCCCATACTACCACCGTGCGCGTTCAGGTGCCGCTGTGCGTCCGGTCGACCCGACGCACGCTCATCCCGCTCCTCGGGGTGCAGTCGGACGCTCTCGGGATCTCGCCGCGGTACCACCGCGCGCCTCCGAGTGCCGCCGAGCGCTCTCCCGATATCGCCGCACCTTCACCCCGCTTGTCTGGGTGCCACCGGGCGCTCTCCCGAGGTTACCGCACTACCACCGTGCGCCTCCAGGTGCCGCTGTGCGTCCGGTCGACCCGACGCATGCTCATCCCGCTCCTCGGGGTGCCGCCGGGCGCTCTCCCGAGCTCGCCGCACTACCGCCGTGCGCCTCCAGGTGTCGCTGTGCGTCTGGTCGACCCGACGCACGCTCATCCCGCCCCTCGGTGTGCCGCCGGACGCTCCGCCGAGCTCGTCGCGCTCCAACCTGCGCATGCGAGTTCCGCTGGGTGCTCTCGGGATCTCGCCGCGGTACCACCGCGCGCCTCCGAGTGCCGCCGAGCGCTTTCCAATATCGACGCACTTTCACCCCGCTTGTCTGGGCGCCTCCGGGCTCTCTCCCGAGCTTGCCGCACTACGAGCGTGCGCCTCCAGGTGCCGCTGTGCGTCCGGTCGACCCGACGCATGCTCATCCCCCTCATCGGGGTGCCGCCGGCCGCTCTCCCGAGCTCGCCGCACTACCACCGTGCGCCTCCAGGTGCCGCTGTGCGTCCGGTCGACCCGACGCATGCTCATCCCCCTCCTCGGGGTGCCGCCGGACGCTCTCCCCAGCTCGCCGCTCTACCACCGTGCGCCTCCGAGTGCCGCCGAGCGCTCTCCCGATATCGCCGCTCCTTCACCCCGCTTGTCTGGGTACCACCGGGCGCTCTCCCGAGCTCGCCGCACTACCACCGTGCGCCTCCAGGTGCCGCTGTGCGTCCGGTCGACCCGACGCACGCTCATTCCGCTCCTCGGGGTGCAGTCGGACGCTCTTCCGAGCTGGCCGCGCTACCACCGTGCACCGGCGAGTGCCGCCGAGCGCTCTCGGGATCTCGCCGCGGTACCACCGCGCGCCTCCCAGTGCCGCCGAGCGCTCTCGGGATCTCGCTGCTCCTACACCACGGTTGTCTGGGTGCCGCCGGGCGCTCTGCCAAGCTCGCCGCACTACCACCGTGCGCCTCCAGGTGCCGCTGTGCGTCCGGTCGACCCGACGCACGCTCATCCCGCTCCTCGGAGTGCCGTCGGGCTCTCTGCCAAGCTCGTCGCACTAACACCGTGCGCCTCCAGGTGCCGCTGTGCATCCGGTCGACTTGTGCACGCTTATCCCTCTCCTCGGGTTGCCGCTGGACGCTCTCCCAAGCTCGTCGTGCTCCACCCTCCGCATGTGAGTTCCGCTGGGTGCTCTCGGGATCTCGCCGCGGTACCACCGCGCGCCTCCGAGTGCCGCTGAGCGCTTTCCCGATATCCCCGCTCCTTCTCCCCGCTTGTCGGGGTGCCGCCGGGCGATCTGCCGAGCTTCCCATATTACCACCGTGCGCGTTCAGGTGCCGCTGTGCGTCCGGTCGACCCGACGCACGCTCATCCCGCTCCTCGGGGTGCCGCCGGGCGCTCTCCCGAGCTTGCCGCACTACCACCGTGCGCCTCCAGGTGCCGCTGTGCGTCCGGTCGAGCCGACGCATGCTCATCCCGCTCCTCGGGGTGCCGCCGGACGCTCTCCCGAGCTGGCCGCGCTACCATCGTGCGCAGGAGAGTGCCGCCGAGCGCTCTCGGGATCTCGCCGCGGTACCACCGCGCGCCTCCGAGTGCCGTTGAGCGCTTTCCCGACATCCCCGCTCCTTCACCCCGTTTGTCGGGGTGCCGCCGGGCGCTCTGCCTAGCTTCCCATACTACCACCGTGCGCGTTCAGGTGCCGCTGTGCGTCCGGTCGACCCGACGCACGCTTATCCCGCTCCTCGGGGTGCCCCCGGTCGCTCTCGGGATCTCGCCGCGGTACCACCGCGCGCCTCCGAGTGCCGCCGAGCGCTCTCCCGATATCGCCGCACCTTCACCCCGCTTGTCTGGGTGCCACCGGGCGCTCTCCCGAGGTTACCGCACTACCACCGTGCGCCTCCAGGTGCCGCTGTGCGTCCGGTCGACCCGACGCATGCTCATCCCGCTCCTCGTGGTGCCGCCGGGCGCTCTCCCGAGCTCGCCGCACTACCGCCGTGCGCCTCCAGGTGTCGCTGTGCGTCTGGTCGACCCGACGCACGCTCATCCCGCCCCTCGGTGTGCCGCCGGACGCTCCGCCGAGCTCGTCGCGCTCCAACCTGCGCATGCGAGTTCCGCTGGGTGCTCTCGGGATCTCGCCGCGGTACCACCGCGCGCCTCCGAGTGCCGCCGAGCGCTCTTCCAATATCGACGCACTTTCACCCGGCTTGTCTGGGCGCCTCCGGGCCCTCTCCCGAGCTTGCCGCACTACGAGCGTGCGCCTCCAGGTGCCGCTGTGCGTCCGGTCGACCCGACGCATGCTCATCCCCCTCCTCGGGGTGCCGCCGGCCGCTCTCCCGAGCTCGCCGCACTACCACCGTGCGCCTCCAGGTGTCGCTGTGCGTCCGGTCGACCCGACGCATGCTCATCCCCCTCCTCGGGGTGCCGCCGGGCGCTCTCCCGAGCTCGCCGCACTACCACCGTGCGCCTCCAGGTGTCGCTGTGCGTCCGGTCGACCCGACGCACGCTCATCCCCCTCCTCGGGGTGCCGCCGGACGCTCTCCCCAGCTCGCCGCTCTACCACCGTGCGCCTCCGAGTGCCGCCGAGCGCTCTCCCGATATCGCCGCTCCTTCACCCCGCTTGTCTGGGTACCACCGGGCGCTCTCCCGAGCTCGCCGCACTACCACCGTGCGCCTCCAGGTGCCGCTGTGCGTCCGGTCGACCCGACGCACGCTCATCCCCCTCCTCGGGGTGCCGCCGGACGCTCTCCCCAGCTCGCCGCTCTACCACCGTGCGCCTTTGAGTGCCGCCGAGCGCTCTCCCGATATCGCCGCTCCTTCACCCCGCTTGTCTGGGTACCACCGGGCGCTCTCCCGAGCTCGCCGCACTACCATCGTGCGCCTCCAGGTGCCGCTGTGCGTCCGGTCGACCCGACGCACGCTCATTCCGCTCCTCGGGGTGCAGTCGGACACTCTTCCGAGCTGGCCGCGCTACCACCGTGCACCGGCGAGTGCCGCCGAGCGCTCTCGGGATCTCGCCGCGGTACCACCGCGCGCCTCCCAGTGCCGCCGAGCGCTCTCGGGATCTCGCTGCTCCTACACCACGGTTGTCTGGGTGCCGCCGGGCGCTCTGCCAAGCTCGCCGCACTACCACCGTGCGCCTCCAGGTGCCGCTGTGCGTCCGGTCGACCCGACGCACGCTCATCCCGCTCCTCGGAGTGCCGTCGGGCTCTCTGCCAAGCTCGTCGCACTAACACCGTGCGCCTCCAGGTGCCGCTGTGCATCCGGTCGACTTGTGCACGCTTATCCCTCTCCTCGGGTTGCCGCTGGACGCTCTCCCAAGCTCGTCGTGCTCCACCCTCCGCATGTGAGTTCCGCTGGGTGCTCTCGGGATCTCGCCGCGGTACCACCGCGCGCCTCCGAGTGCCGCTGAGCGCTTTCCCGATATCCCCGCTCCTTCTCCCCGCTTGTCGGGGTGCCGCCGGGCGATCTGCCGAGCTTCCCATATTACCACCGTGCGCGTTCAGGTGCCGCTGTGCGTCCGGTCGACCCGACGCACGCTCATCCCGCTCCTCGGGGTGCCGCCGGACGCTCCCCCGAGCTCGTCGCGCTCCAACCTGCGCATGCGAGTTCCGCTGGGTGCTCTCGGGATCTCGCCGCGGTACCACCGCGCGCCTCCGAGTGCCGCCGAGCGCTCTTCCAATATCGCCGCACTTTCACCCCGCTTGTCTGGGCGCCGCCGGGCGCTCTTCCGAGCTTGCCGCACTACCACCGTGCGCCTCCAGGTTCTGCTGTGCGTCCGGTCGACCCGACGCATGCTCATCCCGCTCCTCGGGGTGCCGCCGGGCGCTCTCCCGAGCTCGCCGCACTACCGCCGTGCGCCTCCAGGTGTCGCTGTGCGTCTGGTCGACCCGACGCACGCTCATCCCGCCCCTCGGTGTGCCGCCGGACGCTCCGCCGAGCTCGTCGCGCTCCAACCTGCGCATGCGAGTTCCGCTGGGTGCTCTCGGGATCTCGCCGCGGTACCACCGCGCGCCTCCGAGTGCCGCCGAGCGCTCTTCCAATATCGACGCACTTTCACCCCGCTGGTCTGGGCGCCTCCGGGCTCTCTCCCGAGCTTGCCGCACTACGAGCGTGCGCCTCCAGGTGCCGCTGTGCGTCCGGTCGACCCGACGCATGCTCATCCCCCTCCTCGGGGTGCCGCCGGCCGCTCTCCCGAGCTCGCCGCACTACCACCGTGCGCCTCCAGGTGTCGCTGTGCGTCCGGTCGACCCGACGCACGCTCATCCCCCTCCTCGGGGTGCCGCCGGACGCTCTCCCCAGCTCGCCGCTCTACCACCGTGCGCCTCCGAGTGCCGCCGAGCGCTCTCCCGATATCGCCGCTCCTTCACCCCGCTTGTCTGGGTACCACCGGGCGCTCTCCCGAGCTCGCCGCACTACCACCGTGCGCCTCCAGGTGCCGCTGTGCGTCCGGTCGACCCGACGCACGCTCATTCCGCTCCTCGGGGTGCAGTCGGACGCTCTTCCGAGCTGGCCGCGCTACCACCGTGCACCGGCGAGTGCCGCCGAGCGCTCTCGGGATCTCGCCGCGGTACCACCGCGCGCCTCCCAGTGCCGCCGAGCGCTCTCGGGATCTCGCTGCTCCTACACCACGGTTGTCTGGGTGCCGCCGGGCGCTCTGCCAAGCTCGCCGCACTACCACCGTGCGCCTCCAGGTGCCGCTGTGCGTCCGGTCGACCCGACGCACGCTCATCCCGCTCCTCGGAGTGCCGTCGGGCTCTCTGCCAAGCTCGTCGCACTAACACCGTGCGCCTCCAGGTGCCGCTGTGCATCCGGTCGACTTGTGCACGCTTATCCCTCTCCTCGGGTTGCCGCTGGACGCTCTCCCAAGCTCGTCGTGCTCCACCCTCCGCATGTGAGTGCCGCCGAGCGCTCTGGGGATCTCGCCGCGGTACCACCGCGCCCCTCCGAGTGCCGTCGGGCGCTCTCCCGATATCTCCGCACTACCACCGTGCGCCTCCAGGTGTCGCTCTGCGTCCGGTCGACCCGACGCACGCTCATCCCGCTCCTCGGGGTGCCGCCGGGCGCTCTGCCAAGCTCGACGCACTAACACCGTGCGCCTCCAGGTGCCGCTGTGCATCCGGTCGACTTGTGCACGCTTATCCCTCTCCTCGGGGTGCCGCCGGACGCTCTCCCAAGCTCGTGCTCCACCCTACGCATGCGAGTTCCACTGGGTGCTCTCGGGATCTCGCCGCGGTACCACCGCGCGAGCCTCCGAGTGCTGCCGAGCGGTCTCACGATATCGCCGCTCCATCACCACGGTGCTCAGGGTGCCGCCGGGCGCTCTCCCGAGCTCGCCGCACTACCACCGTGCGCCTCCAGGTGTCGCTGTGCGTCCGGTCGACCCGACGCAGGCTCATTCCGCTCCTCGGGGTGCCGCCGGACGCTCTCCCAAGCTCGCCGCGGTACCACCGCGCTTCCGAGTGCCGCCGAGCGCTCTCCCGATATCGCCGCTCCTTCACCCCGCTTGTCTGGGTACCACCGGGCGCTCTCCTGAGATTACGGCACTACCACCGTGCACATCCAGGTGCCGCTGTGCGTCCGGTCGACTCAACGCACGCTCATCCCGCTCCTCGGGGTGCCGTCGGACGCTCTCCCGAGCTGGCCGCGCTACCACCGTGCACCGACGAGTGCCGCTGAGCGCTCTCGGGATCTCGCCGCGGTACCACCGCGCGCCTCCGAGTGCCGCCGAGTGCTCTCGGGATCTCACCGCTCCTTCACCACGGTGGTCGGGGTGCCGCCGGTCGCTCTCCTGAGCTCGCCGCACTACCACCGTGCGCCTCCAGGTGTCGCTGTACGTCCGGTCGACCCCACGCACGCTCATCCCGCTCCTCGTGGATCCGCCGGGTGCTCTGCCAAGCTCGCCGCACTAGCACAGTGCACCTCCAGGTGCCGCTGTGCGTCCGGTCGACCCGAGGCACGCTCATCCCGCTCCTCGGGGTGCCGTCGGACGCTCTCCCGAGCTCGTCGCGCTCCACCCTGCGCATGCGAGTGCTGCTGGGTGCTCTCGGGATCTCGCCGCGGTACCACCGCGCCCCTCCGAGTGCCGTCGGGCGCTCTCCCGATATCGCCGCACTACCACCGTGCGCCTCCAGGTGCCGCTGTGCGTCCGGTCGACCCGACGCACGCTCATCCCGCTCCTCGGGGTGCCGCCGGGCGCTCTGCCAAGCTCGTCGCACAAACACCGTGCGCCTCCAGGTGCCGCTGTGCATCCGGTCGACTTGTGCACGCTTATCCCTCTCCTCGGGGTGCTGCCGGACGCTCTCCCAAGCTCGTCGTGCTCCACCCTACGCATGTGAGTTCCACTGGGTGCTCTCGGGATCTCGCCGCGGTACCACTGCCCCCCTCCGAGTGCCGCTGAGCGCTTTCCCGATATCCCCGCTCCTTCACCCCGCTTGTCGGGGTGCCACCGGGCGCTCTCCCGAGCTCGCCGCACTACCACCGTGCGCCTCCAGGTTTCGCTGTGCGTCCGGTCGACCCGACGCACGGTCATCCCGCTCCTCGGGGTGCCCCCGGGCGCTCTCCCGAGCTCGCCGCGCTACCACCGTGCGTAGGCGAGTGCCGCCGGACGCTCTCCCGAGCTTGCCGCGGTACCACCGCGCGCCTCCGAGTGCCGCCGAGCGCTCCACCGATATCGCCGCTCCTAAACCACGGTGCTCGGGGTGCCGCCGAGCGCTCTCCCGATATCGCCGCACCTTCACCCCGCTGGTCTGGGTGCCACTGGGCGCTCTCCCGAGGTTACCGCACTACCACCGTGCACCTCTAGGTGCCGCTGTGCGTCCGGTCGACCCCACGCACGCTCATCCCGCTCCTCGTGGATCCGCCGGGTGCTCTGCCAAGCTCGCCGCACTAGCACCGTGCGCCTCCAGGTGCCGCTGTGCGTCCGGTCGACCCGTGCACGCTCATCCCGCTCCTCGGGGTGCCGTCGGACGCTCTCCCGAGCTCGTCGCGCTCCACCCTGCGCATGCGAGTGCCGCTGGGTGCTCTTGGGATCTCGCCGCGGTACTACCGCGCGCCTCCGAGTGCCGCCGAGCGCTCTCGGGATCTCGCCGCTCCTTCACCACGGTGGTCGGGGTGCCGCCGGGCGCTCTCCCGAGCTCGCCGCACTACAAGCGTGCGCCTCCAGGTGTCGCTGTGCGTCCAGTCGACCCCACGCACGCTCATCCCGCTCCTCGGGGTGCCGCGGGGACCTCTCCCGAGCTCGCCGCGGTACCACAGCGCGCCTCCGAGTGCCGTCGGGCGCTCTCCCGATATCGCCGCACTACCGCTGTGAGCCTCAAGGTGCCGCTGTGCGTCCGGTCGACCCGACGCACGCTCATCCCGCTCCTCGGGGTGCCGCCGGGCGCTCTGCCAAGCTCGTCGCACTAACACCGTGCGCCTCCAGGTGCCGCTGTGCATCCGGTCGACTTGTGTACGCTTATCCCTCTCCTCGGGGTGCCGCCGGACGCTCTCCCAAGCTCGTCGTGCTCCACCCTACGCAGGTGAGTTCCGCTGGGTGCTCTCGGGATCTCGCCGCGGTACCACTGCGCCCCTCCGAGTGCCGCTGAGCGCTTTCCCGATATCCCCGCTCCTTCACCCCGCTTGTCGGGGTGCCGCCTGGCGCTCTCCCGAGCTCGCCGCACTACCACCGTGCGCCTCCAGGTGCCGCTGTGCGTCCGGTCGACCCGACGCACGCTCATTCCGCTCCTCGGGGTGCCGTCGGACGCTCTCCCGAGCTGGCCGCGCTACCACCGTGCACCGGCGAGTGCCGCCGAGCGCTCTCTGGATCTCGCCGTTCCTTCACCACGGTGCTCGGGGTGCCGCCGGGCGCTCTCCCGAGGTTACCGCACTACCACCGTGCGCCTCCAGGTGCCGCTGTGCGTCCGGTCGACCCGACGCACGCTCATCCCGCTCCTCGGGGATCCGCCGGGTGCTCTGCCAAGCTCGCCGCACTAGCACCGTACGCCTCCAGGTGTCGCTGTGCGTCCGGTCGACCCGTGCACGCTCATCCCGCTCCTCGGGGTGTCGTCGGACGCTCTCCCGAGCTCGTCGCGCTCCACCCTGCGCATGCGAGTGCCGCTGGGTGCTCTCGGGATCTCGCCGCGGTACCACCGCGCCCCTCCCAGTGCCGTCGGGCGCTCTCCCGATATCGCCATACTACCACCGTGCGCCTCCAGGTGTCGCTGTGCGTCCGGTCGACCCGACGGACGCTCATCCCGCTCCTCGGGGTGCCGCCGGGCGCTCTCCCGAGCTCGCCGCACTACCACCGTGCGCCTCCAGGTGTCGCTGTGCGTCCGGTCGACCCGACGCACGCTCATCCCCCTCCTCGGGTGCCGCCGGACGCTCTCCCGAGCTCGCCGCTCTACCACCGTGCGCCTCCGAGTGCCGCCGAGCGCTCTCCCGATATCGCCGCTCCTTCACCCCGCTTGTCTGGGTGCCTCCGGGCGCTCTGCCAATCTCGCCGCACTACCACCGTGCGCCTCCAGGTGCCGCTGTGCGTCCGGTCGACCCGACGCACGCTCATCCCGCTCCTCGGGGTGCCGCCGGGCGCTCTCCCGAGGTCGCCGCGGTACCACCGCGCCCCTCCGAGTGTCGCCGAGCGCTCTCCCAATATCGCCTCTCCTTCACCACGGTGCTCGGGGTGCCGCCGGGCGCTCCCCCGAGCTCGTCGCGCTCCACCCTGCGCATGCGAGTTCCACTGGATGCTCTCGGGATCTCGCCGCGGTACCACCGCGCCCCTCCGAGTGCCGTCGGGCGCTCTCCCGAGCTCGCCGCACTACCACCGTGCGCCTCCAGGTGCCGCTGTGCGTCCGGTCGACCCGTGCACGCTCATCCCGCTCCTCGGGGTGCCGCCGGACGCTCCCCCGAGCTCGTCGCGCTCCACCCTGCGCATGCGAGTTCCGCTGGGTGCTCTCGGGATCTCGCCGCGGTACCACCGTGCGCCTCCGAGTGCCGCCGAGCGCTCTCCCGATATCGCCACACCTTCACCCCGCTTGTCTGGGTTCCGGCGCGCGCTCTCCCGAGCTCGCAGCACTACCACCGTGCGCCTCCAGGTGGCGCTGTGCGTCCGGTCGACCCGACGCACGCTCATCCCGCTCCTCGGTGTTCCGCCGGGCGCTCTCCTGAGCTGGCTGCGCTACCACCGTGCGCCGGCGAGTGCCAGCGGGCACTCTCGGGATCTCGCCGTGGTACCACCGCGCGCCTCCGTATGCCGCCGAGCGCTCTTCCAATACCGCCGCACTTTCACCCCGCTTGTCTGGGCGCCGCCGGGCGCTCTCCCGAGCTCGCCGCACTACCACCGTGCGCCTCCAGGTGTCGCTGTGCGTCCGGTCGACCCGACGCACGCTCATCCCCCTCCTCGGGGTGCCGCCGGGCGCCCTCCCGAGCTCGCCGCACTACCACCGTGCGCCTCCAGGTGTCGCTGTGCGTCCGGTCGACCCGACGCACGCTCATCCCCCTCCTCGGGGTGCCGCCGGACGCTCTCCCGAGCTCGCTGCTCTACCACCGTGCGCCTCCGAGTGTGGCCGAGCGCTCTCCCGATATCGCCGCTCCTTCACCCCGCTTGTCTGGGTGCCACCGGGCGCTCTCCCGAGGTTACCGCACTACCACCGTGCACCTCCAGGTGCCGCTGTGCGTCCGGTCGACCCGACGCATGCTCATCCCGCTCCTCGGGGTGCCGCCGGGCGCTCTGCCAAGCTCGCCGCACTAGCACCGTGCGCCTCCAGGTGCCGCTGTGCGTCCGGTCGACCCGTGCACGCTCATCCCGCTCCTCGGGGTGCCGTCGGACGCTCTCCCGAGCTCGTCGCGCTCCACCCTGCGCATGCGAGTGCCGCTGGGTGCTCTCGGGATCTCGCCGCGGTACCACTGCGGGCCTCCGAGTGCCGTCGGGCGCTCTCCCGATATCGCCGCACTACCACCGTGCGCCTCCAGGTGCCGCTTTGCGTCCGGTCGACCCGACGCACGCTCATCCCGCTCCTCGGGGTGCCGCCGGGCGCTCTGCCAAGCTCGTCGCACTAACACCGTGCGCCTCCAGGTGCCGCTGTGCATCCGGTCGACTTGTGCACGCTTATCCCTCTCCTCGGGGTGCCGTCGGACGCTCTCCCAAGCTCGTCGTGCTCCACCCTACGCATGTGAGTTCCGCTGGGTGCTCTCGGGATCTCGCCGCGGTACCACTGCGCCCCTCCGAGTGCCGTCGAGCGCCCTCCCGATATCCCCGCTCCTTCACCCCGCTTGTCGGGGTGCCGCCGGGCGCTCTCCCGAGCTTCCCATACTACCACCGTGCGCGTTCAGGTGCCGCTGTGCGTCCGGTCGACGCGACGCACGCTCATCCCGCTCCTCGGGGTGCCGCCGGACGCTCTCCCGAGCTCGCCGCGCTACCACCGTGCGTAGGCGAGTGTCGCCGAGCGCTCTCCCAATATCGCCTCTCCTTCACCACGGTGCTCGGGGTGCCGCCGGACGCTCCCCCGAGCTCGTCGTGCTCCAACCTGCGCATGCGAGTTCCGCTGGGTGCTCTCGGGATCTCGCCGCGGTACCACCGCGCGCCTCCGAGTGCCGCCGAGCGCTCTTCCAATATCGCCGCACTTTCACCCCGCTTGTCGGGGCGCCGCCGGGCGCTCTGCTGAGCTCGCCGCACTACCACCGTGCGCGTTCAGGTGCCGCTGTGCGTCCGGTCGACCCGACGCACGCTCATCCCGCTCCTCGGGGTGCCGCCGGGCGCTCTGCCAAGCTCGTCGCACTAACACCGTGCGCCTCCAGGTGCCGCTGTGCATCCGGTCGACTTGTGTACGCTTATCCCTCTCCTCGGGGTGCCGCCGGACGCTCTCCCAAGCTCGTCGTGCTCCACCCTACGCAGGTGAGTTCCGCTGGGTGCTCTCGGGATCTCGCCGCGGTACCACTGTGCCCCTCCGAGTGCCGCCGAGCGCTCTCCCGATATTGCCGCACCTTCACCCCGCTTGTCTGGGTACCACCGGGCGCTCTCCCGAGGTTGCCGCACTGCCACCATGCGCCTCCAGGTGCCGCTGTGCGTCCGGTCGACTCGACGCACGCTCATCCCGCTCCTCAGGGTGCCGTCGGACGCTCTCCCGAGCTGGCCGCGCTACCACCGTGCACCGGCGAGTGCCGCCGAGCGCTCTCGGGATCTCGCCGCAGTACCACCGCGCGCCTCCGAGTGCCGCCGAGCGCTCTCTGGATCTCGCCGTTCCTTCACCACGGAGCTCGGGGTGCCGCCGGGCGCTCTCCCGAGGTTACCGCACTACCACCGTGCGCCTCCAGGTGCCGCTGTGCGTCCGGTCGACCCGACGCACGCTCATCCCGCTCCTCGGGGATCCGCCGGGTGCTCTGCCAAGCTCGCCGCACTAGCACCGTACGCCTCCAGGTGTCGCTGTGCGTCCGGTCGACCCGTGCACGCTCATCCCGCTCCTCGGAGTGTCGTCGGACGCTCTCCCGAGCTCGTCGCGCTCCACCCTGCGCATGCGAGTGCCGCTGGGTGCTCTCGGGATCTCGCCGCGGTACCACCGCGCCCCTCCCAGTGCCGTCGGGCGCTCTCCCGATATCGCCACACTACCACCGTGCGCCTCCAGGTGTCGCTGTGCGTCCGGTCGACCCGACGGACGCTCATCCCGCTCCTCGGGGTGCCGCCGGGCGCTCTGCCAAGGTCGACGCACTAACACCGTGCGCCTCCAGGTGCCGCTGTGCGTCCGGTCGACCCGAAGCATGCTCATCCCCCTCCTCGGGGTGCCGCCGGGCGCTCTCCCGAGCTCGCCGCACTACCACCGTGCGCCTCCAGGTGCCGCTGTGCGTCCGGTCGACCCGTGCACGCTCATCCCGCTCCTCGGGGTGCCGCCGGACGCTCCGCCGAGCTCGTCGCGCTCCACCCTGCGCATGCGAGTGCCGCTGGGTGCTCTCGGGATCTCGCCGCAGTACCACCGTGCGCCTCCGAGTGCCGCCGAGCGCTCTCCCGATATCGCCACACCCTCACCCCGCTTGTCTGGGTGCCGGCGGGCGCTCTCCCGAGCTCGCAGCACTACCACCGTGCGCCTCCAGGTGGCGCTGTGCGTCCGGTCGACCCGTGCACGCTCATCCCGCTCCTCGGGGTGTCGTCGGACGCTCTCCCGAGCTCGTCGCGCTCCACCCTGCGCATGCGAGTGCCGCTGGGTGCTCTCGGGATCTCGCCGCGGTACCACCGCGCCCCTCCCAGTGCCGTCGGGCGCTCTCCCGATATCGCCACACTACCACCGTGCGCCTCCAGGTGTCGCTGTGCGTCCGGTCGACCCGACGGACGCTCATCCCGCTCCTCGGGGTGCCGCCGGGCGCTCTGCCAAGGTCGACGCACTAACACCGTGCGCCTCCGAGTGCCGCCGAGCGCTCTCCCGATATCGCCGCTCCTTCACCCCGCTTGTCTGGGTGCCGCCGGGCGCTCTGCCAATCTCGCCGCACTACCACCGTGCGCCTCCAGGTGCCGCTGTGCGTCCGGTCGACCCGACGCACGCTCATCCCGCTCCTCGGGGTGCCGCCGGGCGCTCTCCCGAGCTCGCCGCGCTACCACCGTGCGTAGGCGAGTGTCGCCGAGCGCTCTCCCAATATCGCCTCTCCTTCACCACGGTGCTCGGGGTGCCGCCGGACGCTCCCCCGAGCTCGTCGCGCTCCACCCTGCGCATGCGAGTTCCGCTGGATGCCCTCGGGATCTCGCCGCGGTACCACTGCGGGCCTCCAAGTGCCGTCGGGCGCTCTCCCGATATCGCCGCACTACCACCGTGCGCCTCCAGGTGCCGCTTTGCGTCCGGTCGACCCGACGCACGCTCATCCCGCTCCTCGGGGTGCCGCCGGGCGCTCTGCCAAGCTCGTCGCACTAACACCGTGCGCCTCCAGGTGCCGCTGTGCATCCGGTCGACTTGTGCACGCTTATCCCTCTCCTCGGGGTGCCGCCGGACGCTCTCCCAAGCTCGTCGTGCTCCACCCTACGCAGGTGAGTTCCGCTGGGTGCTCTCGGGATCTCGCCGCGGTACCACTGCGCCCCTCTGAGTGCCGTCGAGCGCCCTCCCGATATCCCCGCTCCTTCACCCCGCTTGTCGGGGTGCCGCCGGGCGCTCTGCCGAGCTTCCCATATTACCACCGTGCGCGTTCAGGTGCCGCTGTGCGTCCGGTCGACCCGACGCACGCTCATCCCGCTCCTCGGGGTGCCGCCGGACGCTCCCCCGAGCTCGTCGCGCTCCAACCTGCGCATGCGAGTTCCGCTGGGTGCTCTCGGGATCTCGCCGCGGTACCACCGCGCGCCTCCGAGTGCCGCCGAGCGCTCTTCCAATATCGCCGCACTTTCACCCCGCTTGTCTGGTCGCCGCCGGGCGCTCTGCCGAGCTTCCCATACTACCACCGTGCGCGTTCAGGTGCCGCTGTGCGTCCGGTCGACTTGTGCACGCTTATCCCTCTCCTCGGGGTGCCGCCGGACGCTCTCCCAAGCTCGTCGTGCTCCACCCTACGCAGGTGAGTTCCGCTGGGTGCTCTCGGGATCTCGCCGCGGTACCACTGCGCCCCTCCGAGTGCCGCTGAGCGCTTTCCCGATATCCCCGCTCCGTCACCCCGCTTGTCGGGGTGCCGCCTGGCGCTCTCCCGAGCTCGCCGCACTACCACCGTGCGCCTCCAGGTGCCGCTGTGCGTCCGGTCGACCCGACGCACGGTCATCCCGCTCCTCGGGGTGCCCCCGGGCGCTCTCCCGAGCTCGCCGCTCTACCACCGTGCGCCTCCAGGTGTCGCTGTGCGTCCGGTCGACCCGACGCACGCTCATTCCGCTCCTCGGGGTGCCGCCGGACGCTCTCCAGAGCTCGCCGCGGTACCACCGCGCGCCTCCGAGTGCCGCCGAGCGCTCTCCCGATATTGCCGCACCTTCACCCCGCTTGTCTGGGTACCACCGGGCGCTCTCCCGAGGTTGCCGCACTGCCACCATGCGCCTCCAGGTGCCGCTGTGCGTCCGGTCGACTCGACGCACGCTCATCCCGCTCCTCAGGGTGCCGTCAGACGCTCTCCCGAGCTGGCCGCGCTACCACCGTGCACCGGCGAGTGCCGCCGAGCGCTCTCGGGATCTCGCCGCAGTACCACCGCACGCCTCCGAGTGCCGCCGAGCGCTCTCTGGATCTCGCCGTTCCTTCACCACGGAGCTCGGGGTGCCGCCGGGCGCTCTCCCGAGGTTACCGCACTACCACCGTGCGCCTCCAGGTGCCGCTGTGCGTCCGGTCGACCCGACGCACGCTCATCCCGCTCCTCGGGGATCCGCCGGGTGCTCTGCCAAGCTCGCCGCACTAGCACCGTACGCCTCCAGGTGGCGCTGTGCGTCCGGTCGACCCGTGCACGCTCATCCCGCTCCTCGGGGTGTCGTCGGACGCTCTCCCGAGCTCGTCGCGCTCCACCCTGCGCATGCGAGTGCCGCTGGGTGCTCTCGGGATCTCGCCGCGGTACCACCGCGCCCCTCCCAGTGCCGTCGGGCGCTCTCCCGATATCGCCACACTACCACCGTGCGCCTCCAGGTGTCGCTGTGCGTCCGGTCGACCCGACGGACGCTCATCCCGCTCCTCGGGGTGCCGCCGGGCGCTCTGCCAAGGTCGACGCACTAACACCGTGCGCCTCCGAGTGCCGCCGAGCGCTCTCCCGATATCGCCGCTCCTTCACCCCGCTTGTCTGGGTGCCGCCGGGCGCTCTGCCAATCTCGCCGCACTACCACCGTGCGCCTCCAGGTGCCGCTGTGCGTCCGGTCGACCCGACGCACGCTCATCCCGCTCCTCGGGGTGCCGCCGGGCGCTCTCCCGAGCTCGCCGCGCTACCACCGTGCGTAGGCGAGTGTCGCCGAGCGCTCTCCCAATATCGCCTCTCCTTCACCACGGTGCTCGGGGTGCCGCCGGACGCTCCCCCGAGCTCGTCGCGCTCCACCCTGCGCATGCGAGTTCCGCTGGATGCTCTCGGGATCTCGCCGCGGTACCACTGCGGGCCTCCGAGTGCCGTCGGGCGCTCTCCCGATATCGCCGCACTACCACCGTGCGCCTCCAGGTGCCGCTTTGCGTCCGGTCGACCCGACGCACGCTCATCCCGCTCCTCGGGGTGCCGCCGGGCGCTCTGCCAAGCTCGTCGCACTAACACCGTGCGCCTCCAGGTGCCGCTGTGCATCCGGTCGACTTGTGCACGCTTATCCCTCTCCTCGGGGTGCCGCCGGACGCTCTCCCAAGCTCGTCGTGCTCCACCCTACGCAGGTGAGTTCCGCTGGGTGCTCTCGGGATCTCGCCGCGGTACCACTGCGCCCCTCCGAGTGCCGTCGAGCGCCCTCCCGATATCCCCGCTCCTTCACCCCGCTTGTCGGGGTGCCGCCGGGCGCTCTGCCGAGCTTCCCATATTACCACCGTGCGCGTTCAGGTGCCGCTGTGCGTCCGGTCGACCCGACGCACGCTCATCCCGCTCCTCGGGGTGCCGCCGGACGCTCCCCCGAGCTCGTCGCGCTCCAACCTGCGCATGCGAGTTCCGCTGGGTGCTCTCGGGATCTCGCCGCGGTACCACCGCGCGCCTCCGAGTGCCGCCGAGCGCTCTTCCAATATCGCCGCACTTTCACCCCGCTTGTCTGGTCGCCGCCGGGCGCTCTGCCGAGCTTCCCATACTACCACCGTGCGCGTTCAGGTGCCGCTGTGCGTCCGGTCGACTTGTGCACGCTTATCCCTCTCCTCGGGGTGCCGCCGGACGCTCTCCCAAGCTCGTCGTGCTCCACCCTACGCAGGTGAGTTCCGCTGGGTGCTCTCGGGATCTCGCCGCGGTACCACTGCGCCCCTCCGAGTGCCGCTGAGCGCTTTCCCGATATCCCCGCTCCTTCACCCCGCTTGTCGGGGTGCCGCCTGGCGCTCTCCCGAGCTCGCCGCACTACCACCGTGCGCCTCCAGGTGCCGCTGTGCGTCCGGTCGACCCGACGCACGGTCATCCCGCTCCTCGGGGTGCCGCCGGGCGCTCTGCCAAGGTCGACGCACTAACACCGTGCGCCTCCAGGTGCCGCTGTGCGTCCGGTCGACCCGAAGCATGCTCATCCCCCTCCTCGGGGTGCCGCCGGCCGCTCTCCCGAGCTCGCCGCACTACCACCGTGCGCCTCCAGGTGTCGCTGTGCGTCCGGTCGACCCGACGCACGCTCATCCCCCTCCTCGGGTGCCGCCGGACGCTCTCCCGAGCTCGCCGCTCTACCACCGTGCGCCTCCGAGTGCCGCCGAGCGCTCTCCCGATATCGCCGCTCCTTCACCCCGCTTGTCTGGGTGCCGCCGGGCGCTCTGCCAATCTCGCCGCACTACCACCGTGCGCCTCCAGGTGCCGCTGTGCGTCCGGTCGACCCGACGCACGCTCATCCCGCTCCTCGGGGTGCCGCCGGGCGCTCTCCCGAGCTCGCCGCGGTACCACCGCGCCCCTCCGAGTGTCGCCGAGCGCTCTCCCAATATCGCCTCTCCTTCACCACGGTGCTCGGGGTGCCGCCGGGCGCTCCCCCGAGCTCGTCGCGCTCCACCCTGCGCATGCGAGTTCCGCTGGATGCTCTCGGGATCTCGCCGCGGTACCACCGCGCCCCTCCGAGTGCCGTCGGGCGCTCTCCCGAGGTTACCGCACTACCACCGTGCGCCTCCAGGTGCCGCTGTGCGTCCGGTCGACCCGACGCACGCTCATCCCGCTCCTCGGGGATCCGCCGGGTGCTCTGCCAAGCTCGCCGCACTAGCACCGTACGCCTCCAGGTGTCGCTGTGCGTCCGGTCGACCCGTGCACGCTCATCCCGCTCCTCGGGGTGTCGTCGGACGCTCTCCCGAGCTCGTCGCGCTCCACCCTGCGCATGCGAGTGCCGCTGGGTGCTCTCGGGATCTCGCCGCGGTACCACCGCGCCCCTCCCAGTGCCGTCGGGCGCTCTACCGATATCGCCACACTACCACCGTGCGCCTCCAGGTGTCGCTGTGCGTCCGGTCGACCCGACGGACGCTCATCCCGCTCCTCGGGGTGCCGCCGGGCGCTCTGCCAAGGTCGACGCACTAACACCGTGCGCCTCCAGGTGCCGCTGTGCGTCCGGTCGACCCGAAGCATGCTCATCCCCCTCCTCGGGGTGCCGCCGGGCGCTCTCCCGAGCTCGCCGCACTACCACCGTGCGCCTCCAGGTGCCGCTGTGCGTCCGGTCGACCCGTGCACGCTCATCCCGCTCCTCGGGGTGCCGCCGGACGCTCCGCCGAGCTCGTCGCGCTCCACCCTGCGCATGCGAGTGCCGCTGGGTGCTCTCGGGATCTCGCCGCAGTACCACCGTGCGCCTCCGAGTGCCGCCGAGCGCTCTCCCGATATCGCCACACCCTCACCCCGCTTGTCTGGGTGCCGGCGGGCGCTCTCCCGAGCTCGCAGCACTACCACCGTGCGCCTCCAGGTGGCGCTGTGCGTCCGGTCGACCCGTGCACGCTCATCCCGCTCCTCGGGGTGTCGTCGGACGCTCTCCCGAGCTCGTCGCGCTCCACCCTGCGCATGCGAGTGCCGCTGGGTGCTCTCGGGATCTCGCCGCGGTACCACCGCGCCCCTCCCAGTGCCGTCGGGCGCTCTCCCGATATCGCCACACTACCACCGTGCGCCTCCAGGGGTCGCTGTGCGTCCGGTCGACCCGACGGACGCTCATCCCGCTCCTCGGGGTGCCGCCGGGCGCTCTGCCAAGGTCGACGCACTAACACCGTGCGCCTCCGAGTGCCGCCGAGCGCTCTCCCGATATCGCCGCTCCTTCACCCCGCTTGTCTGGGTGCCACCGGGCGCTCTGCCAATCTCGCCGCACTACCACCGTGCGCCTCCAGGTGCCGCTGTGCGTCCGGTCGACCCGACGCACGCTCATCCCGCTCCTCGGGGTGCCGCCGGGCGCTCTCCCGAGCTCGCCGCGCTACCACCGTGCGTAGGCGAGTGTCGCCGAGCGCTCTCCCAATATCGCCTCTCCTTCACCACGGTGCTCGGGGTGCCGCCGGACGCTCCCCCGAGCTCGTCGCGCTCCACCCTGCGCATGCGAGTTCCGCTGGATGCCCTCGGGATCTCGCCGCGGTACCACTGCGGGCCTCCGAGTGCCGTCGGGCGCTCTCCCGATATCGCCGCACTACCACCGTGCGCCTCCAGGTGCCGCTTTGCGTCCGGTCGACCCGACGCACGCTCATCCCGCTCCTCGGGGTGCCGCCGGGCGCTCTGCCAAGCTCGTCGCACTAACACCGTGCGCCTCCAGGTGCCGCTGTGCATCCGGTCGACTTGTGCACGCTTATCCCTCTCCTCGGGGTGCCGCCGGACGCTCTCCCAAGCTCGTCGTGCTCCACCCTACGCAGGTGAGTTCCGCTGGGTGCTCTCGGGATCTCGCCGCGGTACCACTGCGCCCCTCCGAGTGCCGTCGAGCGCCCTCCCGATATCCCCGCTCCTTCACCCCGCTTGTCGGGGTGCCGCCGGGCGCTCTGCCGAGCTTCCCATATTACCACCGTGCGCGTTCAGGTGCCGCTGTGCGTCCGGTCGACCCGACGCACGCTCATCCCGCTCCTCGGGGTGCCGCCGGACGCTCCCCCGAGCTCGTCGCGCTCCAACCTGCGCATGCGAGTTCCGCTGGGTGCTCTCGGGATCTCGCCGCGGTACCACCGCGCGCCTCCGAGTGCCGCCGAGCGCTCTTCCAATATCGCCGCACTTTCACCCCGCTTGTCTGGTCGCCGCCGGGCGCTCTGCCGAGCTTCCCATACTACCACCGTGCGCGTTCAGGTGCCGCTGTGCGTCCGGTCGACTTGTGCACGCTTATCCCTCTCCTCGGGGTGCCGCCGGACGCTCTCCCAAGCTCGTCGTGCTCCACCCTACGCAGGTGAGTTCCGCTGGGTGCTCTCGGGATCTCGCCGCGGTACCACTGCGCCCCTCCGAGTGCCGCTGAGCGCTTTCCCGATATCCCCGCTCCGTCACCCCGCTTGTCGGGGTGCCGCCTGGCGCTCTCCCGAGCTCGCCGCACTACCACCGTGCGCCTCCAGGTGCCGCTGTGCGTCCGGTCGACCCGACGCACGGTCATCCCGCTCCTCGGGGTGCCGCCGGGCGCTCTGCCAAGGTCGACGCACTAACACCGTGCGCCTCCAGGTGCCGCTGTGCGTCCGGTCGACCCGAAGCATGCTCATCCCCCTCCTCGGGGTGCCGCCGGCCGCTCTCCCGAGCTCGCCGCACTACCACCGTGCGCCTCCAGGTGTCGCTGTGCGTCCGGTCGACCCGACGCACGCTCATCCCCCTCCTCGGGTGCCGCCGGACGCTCTCCCGAGCTCGCCGCTCTACCACCGTGCGCCTCCGAGTGCCGCCGAGCGCTCTCCCGATATCGCCGCTCCTTCACCCCGCTTGTCTGGGTGCCGCCGGGCGCTCTGCCAATCTCGCCGCACTACCACCGTGCGCCTCCAGGTGCCGCTGTGCGTCCGGTCGACCCGACGCACGCTCATCCCGCTCCTCGGGGTGCCGCCGGGCGCTCTCCCGAGCTCGCCGCGGTACCACCGCGCCCCTCCGAGTGTCGCCGAGCGCTCTCCCAATATCGCCTCTCCTTCACCACGGTGCTCGGGGTGCCGCCGGGCGCTCCCCCGAGCTCGTCGCGCTCCACCCTGCGCATGCGAGTTCCGCTGGATGCTCTCGGGATCTCGCCGCGGTACCACCGCGCCCCTCCGAGTGCCGTCGGGCGCTCTCCCGAGCTCGCCGCACTACCACCGTGCGCCTCCAGGTGCCGCTGTGCGTCCGGTCGACCCGTGCACGCTCATCCCGCTCCTCGGGGTGCCGCCGGACGCTCCCCCGAGCTCGTCGCGCTCCACCCTGCGCATGCGAGTTCCGCTGGGTGCTCTCGGGATCTCGCCGCGGTACCACCGTGCGCCTCCGAGTGCCGCCGAGCGCTCTCCCGATATCGCCACACCTTCACCCCGCTTGTCTGGGTTCCGGCGGGCGCTCTCCCGAGCTCGCAGCACTACCACAGTGCGCCTCCAGGTGGCGCTATGCGTCCGGTCGACCCGACGCACGCTCATCCCGCTCCTCGGTGTTCCGCCGGGCGCTCTCCTGAGCTGGCTGCGCTACCACCGTGCGCCGGCGAGTGCCAGCGGGCACTCTCGGGATCTCGCCGTGGTACCACCGCGCGCCTCCGTATGCCGCCGAGCGCTCTTCCAATACCGCCGCACTTTCACCCCGCTTGTCTGGGCGCCGCCGGGCGCTCTCCCGAGCTCGCCGCACTACCACCGTGCGCCTCCAGGTGTCGCTGTGCGTCCGGTCGACCCGACGCACGCTCATCCCCCTCCTCGGGGTGCCGCCGGGCGCCCTCCCGAGCTCGCCGCACTACCACCGTGCGCCTCCAGGTGTCGCTGTGCGTCCGGTCGACCCGACGCACGCTCATCCCCCTCCTCGGGGTGCCGCCGGACGCTCTCCCGAGCTCGCTGCTCTACCACCGTGCGCCTCCGAGTGTGGCCGAGCGCTCTCCCGATATCGCCGCTCCTTCACCCCGCTTGTCTGGGTGCCACCGGGCGCTCTCCCGAGGTTACCGCACTACCACCGTGCACCTCCAGGTGCCGCTGTGCGTCCGGTCGACCCGACGCATGCTCATCCCGCTCCTCGGGGTGCCGCCGGGCGCTCTGCCAAGCTCGCCGCACTAGCACCGTGCGCCTCCAGGTGCCGCTGTGCGTCCGGTCGACCCGTGCACGCTCATCCCGCTCCTCGGGGTGCCGTCGGACGCTCTCCCGAGCTCGTCGCGCTCCACCCTGCGCATGCGAGTGCCGCTGGGTGCTCTCGGGATCTCGCCGTGGTACCACTGCGGGCCTCCGAGTGCCGTCGGGCGCTCTCCCGATATCGCCGCACTACCACCGTGCGCCTCCAGGTGCCGCTTTGCGTCCGGTCGACCCGACGCACGCTCATCCCGCTCCTCGGGGTGCCGCCGGGCGCTCTGCCAAGCTCGTCGCACTAACACCGTGCGCCTCCAGGTGCCGCTGTGCATCCGGTCGACTTGTGCACGCTTATCCCTCTCCTCGGGGTGCCGTCGGACGCTCCCCCGAGCTCGTCGCGCTCCACCCTGCGCATGCGAGTTCCGCTGGGTGCTCTCGGGATCTCGCCGCTATACCACTGCGCCCCTCCGAGTGCCGTCGAGCGCCCTCCCGATATCCCCGCTCCTTCACCCCGCTTGTCGGGGTGCCGCCGGGCGCTCTCCCGAGCTTCCCATACTACCACCGTGCGCGTTCAGGTGCCGCTGTGCGTCCGGTCGACGCGACGCACGCTCATCCCGCTCCTCGGGGTGCCGCCGGACGCTCTCCCGAGCTCGCCGCGCTACCACCGTGCGTAGGCGAGTGTCGCCGAGCGCTCTCCCAATATCGCCTCTCCTTCACCACGGTGCTCGGGGTGCCGCCGGACGCTCCCCCGAGCTCGTCGCGCTCCACCCTGCGCATGCGAGTTCCGCTGGATGCTCTCGGGATCTCGCCGCGGTACCACCGCGCCCCTCCGAGTGCCGTCGGGCTCTCTCCCGAGCTCGCCGCACTACCACCGTGCGCCTCCAGGTGCCGCTGTGCGTCCGGTCGACCCGACGCACGGTCATCCCGCTCCTCGGGGTGCCCCCGGGCGCTCTCCCGAGCTCGCCGCTCTACCACCGTGCGCCTCCAGGTGTCGCTGTGCGTCCGGTCGACCCGACGCACGCTCATTCCGCTCCTCGGGGTGCCGCCGGACGCTCTCCAGAGCTCGCCGCGGTACCACCGCGCGCTTCCGAGTGCCGCCGAGCGCTCTCCCGATATTGCCGCACCTTCACCCCGCTTGTCTGGGTACCACCGGGCGCTCTCCCGAGGTTGCCGCACTGCCACCATGCGCCTCCAGGTGCCGCTGTGCGTCCGGTCGACTCGACGCACGCTCATCCCGCTCCTCAGGGTGCCGTCGGACGCTCTCCCGAGCTGGCCGCGCTACCACCGTGCACCGGCGAGTGCCTCCGAGCGCTCTCGGGATCTCGCCGCAGTACCACCGCGCGCCTCCGAGTGCCGCCGAGCGCTCTCTGGATCTCGCCGTTCCTTCACCACGGTTGTCTGGGTGCCGCCGGGCGCTCTGCCAAGCTCGCCGCACTACCACCGTGCGCCTCCAGGTGCCGCTGTGCGTCCGGTCGACCCGACGCACGCTCATCCCGCTCCTCGGGGATCCGCCGGGTGCTCTGCCAAGCTCGCCGCACTAGCACCGTACGCCTCCAGGTGTCGCTGTGCGTCCGGTCGACCCGTGCACGCTCATCCCGCTCCTCGGGGTGTCGTCGGACGCTCTCCCGAGCTCGTCGCGCTCCACCCTGCGCATGCGAGTGCCGCTGGGTGCTCTCGGGATCTCGCCGCGGTACCACCGCGCCCCTCCCAGTGCCGTCGGGCGCTCTCCCGATATCGCCACACTACCACCGTGCGCCTCCAGGTGTCGCTGTGCGTCCGGTCGACCCGACGGACGCTCATCCCGCTCCTCGGGGTGCCGCCGGGCGCTCTGCCAAGGTCGACGCACTAACACCGTGCGCCTCCAGGTGCCGCTGTGCGTCCGGTCGACCCGAAGCATGCTCATCCCCCTCCTCGGGGTGCCGCCGGGCGCTCTCCCGAGCTCGCCGCACTACCACCGTGCGCCTCCAGGTGCCGCTGTGCGTCCGGTCGACCCGTGCACGCTCATCCCGCTCCTCGGGGTGCCGCCGGACGCTCCGCCGAGCTCGTCGCGCTCCACCCTGCGCATGCGAGTGCCGCTGGGTGCTCTCGGGATCTCGCCGCAGTACCACCGTGCGCCTCCGAGTGCCGCCGAGCGCTCTCCCGATATCGCCACACCCTCACCCCGCTTGTCTGGGTGCCGGCGGGCGCTCTCCCGAGCTCGCAGCACTACCACCGTGCGCCTCCAGGTGGCGCTGTGCGTCCGGTCGACCCGTGCACGCTCATCCCGCTCCTCGGGGTGTCGTCGGACGCTCTCCCGAGCTCGTCGCGCTCCACCCTGCGCATGCGAGTGCCGCTGGGTGCTCTCGGGATCTCGCCGCGGTACCACCGCGCCCCTCCCAGTGCCGTCGGGCGCTCTCCCGATATCGCCACACTACCACCGTGCGCCTCCAGGTGTCGCTGTGCGTCCGGTCGACCCGACGGACGCTCATCCCGCTCCTCGGGGTGCCGCCGGGCGCTCTGCCAAGGTCGACGCACTAACACCGTGCGCCTCCGAGTGCCGCCGAGCGCTCTCCCGATATCGCCGCTCCTTCACCCCGCTTGTCTGGGTGCCGCCGGGCGCTCTGCCAATCTCGCCGCACTACCACCGTGCGCCTCCAGGTGCCGCTGTGCGTCCGGTCGACCCGACGCACGCTCATCCCGCTCCTCGGGGTGCCGCCGGGCGCTCTCCCGAGCTCGCCGCGCTACCACCGTGCGTAGGCGAGTGTCGCCGAGCGCTCTCCCAATATCGCCTCTCCTTCACCACGGTGCTCGGGGTGCCGCCGGACGCTCCCCCGAGCTCGTCGCGCTCCACCCTGCGCATGCGAGTTCCGCTGGATGCCCTCGGGATCTCGCCGCGGTACCACTGCGGGCCTCCGAGTGCCGTCGGGCGCTCTCCCGATATCGCCGCACTACCACCGTGCGCCTCCAGGTGCCGCTTTGCGTCCGGTCGACCCGACGCACGCTCATCCCGCTCCTCGGGGTGCCGCCGGGCGCTCTGCCAAGCTCGTCGCACTAACACCGTGCGCCTCCAGGTGCCGCTGTGCATCCGGTCGACTTGTGCACGCTTATCCCTCTCCTCGGGGTGCCGCCGGACGCTCTCCCAAGCTCGTCGTGCTCCACCCTACGCAGGTGAGTTCCGCTGGGTGCTCTCGGGATCTCGCCGCGGTACCACTGCGCCCCTCCGAGTGCCGCTGAGCGCTTTCCCGATATCCCCGCTCCGTCACCCCGCTTGTCGGGGTGCCGCCTGGCGCTCTCCCGAGCTCGCCGCACTACCACCGTGCGCCTCCAGGTGCCGCTGTGCGTCCGGTCGACCCGACGCACGGTCATCCCGCTCCTCGGGGTGCCCCCGGGCGCTCTCCCGAGCTCGCCGCTCTACCACCGTGCGCCTCCAGGTGTCGCTGTGCGTCCGGTCGACCCGACGCACGCTCATTCCGCTCCTCGGGGTGCCGCCGGACGCTCTCCAGAGCTCGCCGCGGTACCACCGCGCGCCTCCGAGTGCCGCCGAGCGCTCTCCCGATATTGCCGCACCTTCACCCCGCTTGTCTGGGTACCACCGGGCGCTCTCCCGAGGTTGCCGCACTGCCACCATGCGCCTCCAGGTGCCGCTGTGCGTCCGGTCGACCCGTGCACGCTCATCCCGCTCCTCGGGGTGTCGTCGGACGCTCTCCCGAGCTCGTCGCGCTCCACCCTGCGCATGCGAGTGCCGCTGGGTGCTCTCGGGATCTCGCCGCGGTACCACCGCGCCCCTCCCAGTGCCGTCGGGCGCTCTCCCGATATCGCCACACTACCACCGTGCGCCTCCAGGTGTCGCTGTGCGTCCGGTCGACCCGACGGACGCTCATCCCGCTCCTCGGGGTGCCGCCGGGCGCTCTGCCAAGGTCGACGCACTAACACCGTGCGCCTCCGAGTGCCGCCGAGCGCTCTCCCGATATCGCCGCTCCTTCACCCCGCTTGTCTGGGTGCCGCCGGGCGCTCTGCCAATCTCGCCGCACTACCACCGTGCGCCTCCAGGTGCCGCTGTGCGTCCGGTCGACCCGACGCACGCTCATCCCGCTCCTCGGGGTGCCGCCGGGCGCTCTCCCGAGCTCGCCGCGCTACCACCGTGCGTAGGCGAGTGTCGCCGAGCGCTCTCCCAATATCGCCTCTCCTTCACCACGGTGCTCGGGGTGCCGCCGGACGCTCCCCCGAGCTCGTCGCGCTCCACCCTGCGCATGCGAGTTCCGCTGGATGCCCTCGGGATCTCGCCGCGGTACCACTGCGGGCCTCCGAGTGCCGTCGGGCGCTCTCCCGATATCGCCGCACTACCACCGTGCGCCTCCAGGTGCCGCTTTGCGTCCGGTCGACCCGACGCACGCTCATCCCGCTCCTCGGGGTGCCGCCGGGCGCTCTGCCAAGCTCGTCGCACTAACACCGTGCGCCTCCAGGTGCCGCTGTGCATCCGGTCGACTTGTGCACGCTTATCCCTCTCCTCGGGGTGCCGCCGGACGCTCTCCCAAGCTCGTCGTGCTCCACCCTACGCAGGTGAGTTCCGCTGGGTGCTCTCGGGATCTCGCCGCGGTACCACTGCGCCCCTCTGAGTGCCGTCGAGCGCCCTCCCGATATCCCCGCTCCTTCACCCCGCTTGTCGGGGTGCCGCCGGGCGCTCTGCCGAGCTTCCCATATTACCACCGTGCGCGTTCAGGTGCCGCTGTGCGTCCGGTCGACCCGACGCACGCTCATCCCGCTCCTCGGGGTGCCGCCGGACGCTCCCCCGAGCTCGTCGCGCTCCAACCTGCGCATGCGAGTTCCGCTGGGTGCTCTCGGGATCTCGCCGCGGTACCACCGCGCGCCTCCGAGTGCCGCCGAGCGCTCTTCCAATATCGCCGCACTTTCACCCCGCTTGTCTGGTCGCCGCCGGGCGCTCTGCCGAGCTTCCCATACTACCACCGTGCGCGTTCAGGTGCCGCTGTGCGTCCGGTCGACTTGTGCACGCTTATCCCTCTCCTCGGGGTGCCGCCGGACGCTCTCCCAAGCTCGTCGTGCTCCACCCTACGCAGGTGAGTTCCGCTGGGTGCTCTCGGGATCTCGCCGCGGTACCACTGCGCCCCTCCGAGTGCCGCTGAGCGCTTTCCCGATATCCCCGCTCCGTCACCCCGCTTGTCGGGGTGCCGCCTGGCGCTCTCCCGAGCTCGCCGCACTACCACCGTGCGCCTCCAGGTGCCGCTGTGCGTCCGGTCGACCCGACGCACGGTCATCCCGCTCCTCGGGGTGCCCCCGGGCGCTCTCCCGAGCTCGCCGCTCTACCACCGTGCGCCTCCAGGTGTCGCTGTGCGTCCGGTCGACCCGACGCACGCTCATTCCGCTCCTCGGGGTGCCGCCGGACGCTCTCCAGAGCTCGCCGCGGTACCACCGCGCGCCTCCGAGTGCCGCCGAGCGCTCTCCCGATATTGCCGCACCTTCACCCCGCTTGTCTGGGTACCACCGGGCGCTCTCCCGAGGTTGCCGCACTGCCACCATGCGCCTCCAGGTGCCGCTGTGCGTCCGGTCGACTCGACGCACGCTCATCCCGCTCCTCAGGGTGCCGTCAGACGCTCTCCCGAGCTGGCCGCGCTACCACCGTGCACCGGCGAGTGCCGCCGAGCGCTCTCGGGATCTCGCCGCAGTACCACCGCACGCCTCCGAGTGCCGCCGAGCGCTCTCTGGATCTCGCCGTTCCTTCACCACGGAGCTCGGGGTGCCGCCGGGCGCTCTCCCGAGGTTACCGCACTACCACCGTGCGCCTCCAGGTGCCGCTGTGCGTCCGGTCGACCCGACGCACGCTCATCCCGCTCCTCGGGGATCCGCCGGGTGCTCTGCCAAGCTCGCCGCACTAGCACCGTACGCCTCCAGGTGGCGCTGTGCGTCCGGTCGACCCGTGCACGCTCATCCCGCTCCTCGGGGTGTCGTCGGACGCTCTCCCGAGCTCGTCGCGCTCCACCCTGCGCATGCGAGTGCCGCTGGGTGCTCTCGGGATCTCGCCGCGGTACCACCGCGCCCCTCCCAGTGCCGTCGGGCGCTCTCCCGATATCGCCACACTACCACCGTGCGCCTCCAGGTGTCGCTGTGCGTCCGGTCGACCCGACGGACGCTCATCCCGCTCCTCGGGGTGCCGCCGGGCGCTCTGCCAAGGTCGACGCACTAACACCGTGCGCCTCCGAGTGCCGCCGAGCGCTCTCCCGATATCGCCGCTCCTTCACCCCGCTTGTCTGGGTGCCGCCGGGCGCTCTGCCAATCTCGCCGCACTACCACCGTGCGCCTCCAGGTGCCGCTGTGCGTCCGGTCGACCCGACGCACGCTCATCCCGCTCCTCGGGGTGCCGCCGGGCGCTCTCCCGAGCTCGCCGCGCTACCACCGTGCGTAGGCGAGTGTCGCCGAGCGCTCTCCCAATATCGCCTCTCCTTCACCACGGTGCTCGGGGTGCCGCCGGACGCTCCCCCGAGCTCGTCGCGCTCCACCCTGCGCATGCGAGTTCCGCTGGATGCTCTCGGGATCTCGCCGCGGTACCACTGCGGGCCTCCGAGTGCCGTCGGGCGCTCTCCCGATATCGCCGCACTACCACCGTGCGCCTCCAGGTGCCGCTTTGCGTCCGGTCGACCCGACGCACGCTCATCCCGCTCCTCGGGGTGCCGCCGGGCGCTCTGCCAAGCTCGTCGCACTAACACCGTGCGCCTCCAGGTGCCGCTGTGCATCCGGTCGACTTGTGCACGCTTATCCCTCTCCTCGGGGTGCCGCCGGACGCTCTCCCAAGCTCGTCGTGCTCCACCCTACGCAGGTGAGTTCCGCTGGGTGCTCTCGGGATCTCGCCGCGGTACCACTGCGCCCCTCCGAGTGCCGTCGAGCGCCCTCCCGATATCCCCGCTCCTTCACCCCGCTTGTCGGGGTGCCGCCGGGCGCTCTGCCGAGCTTCCCATATTACCACCGTGCGCGTTCAGGTGCCGCTGTGCGTCCGGTCGACCCGACGCACGCTCATCCCGCTCCTCGGGGTGCCGCCGGACGCTCCCCCGAGCTCGTCGCGCTCCAACCTGCGCATGCGAGTTCCGCTGGGTGCTCTCGGGATCTCGCCGCGGTACCACCGCGCGCCTCCGAGTGCCGCCGAGCGCTCTTCCAATATCGCCGCACTTTCACCCCGCTTGTCTGGTCGCCGCCGGGCGCTCTGCCGAGCTTCCCATACTACCACCGTGCGCGTTCAGGTGCCGCTGTGCGTCCGGTCGACTTGTGCACGCTTATCCCTCTCCTCGGGGTGCCGCCGGACGCTCTCCCAAGCTCGTCGTGCTCCACCCTACGCAGGTGAGTTCCGCTGGGTGCTCTCGGGATCTCGCCGCGGTACCACTGCGCCCCTCCGAGTGCCGCTGAGCGCTTTCCCGATATCCCCGCTCCTTCACCCCGCTTGTCGGGGTGCCGCCTGGCGCTCTCCCGAGCTCGCCGCACTACCACCGTGCGCCTCCAGGTGCCGCTGTGCGTCCGGTCGACCCGACGCACGGTCATCCCGCTCCTCGGGGTGCCGCCGGGCGCTCTGCCAAGGTCGACGCACTAACACCGTGCGCCTCCAGGTGCCGCTGTGCGTCCGGTCGACCCGAAGCATGCTCATCCCCCTCCTCGGGGTGCCGCCGGCCGCTCTCCCGAGCTCGCCGCACTACCACCGTGCGCCTCCAGGTGTCGCTGTGCGTCCGGTCGACCCGACGCACGCTCATTCCCCTCCTCGGGTGCCGCCGGACGCTCTCCCGAGCTCGCCGCTCTACCACCGTGCGCCTCCGAGTGCCGCCGAGCGCTCTCCCGATATCGCCGCTCCTTCACCCCGCTTGTCTGGGTGCCGCCGGGCGCTCTGCCAATCTCGCCGCACTACCACCGTGCGCCTCCAGCTGCCGCTGTGCGTCCGGTCGACCCGACGCACGCTCATCCCGCTCCTCGGGGTGCCGCCGGGCGCTCTCCCGAGCTCGCCGCGGTACCACCGCGCCCCTCCGAGTGTCGCCGAGCGCTCTCCCAATATCGCCTCTCCTTCACCACGGTGCTCGGGGTGCCGCCGGGCGCTCCCCCGAGCTCGTCGCGCTCCACCCTGCGCATGCGAGTTCCGCTGGATGCTCTCGGGATCTCGCCGCGGTACCACCGCGCCCCTCCGAGTGCCGTCGGGCGCTCTCCCGAGGTTACCGCACTACCACCGTGCGCCTCCAGGTGCCGCTGTGCGTCCGGTCGACCCGACGCACGCTCATCCCGCTCCTCGGGGATCCGCCGGGTGCTCTGCCAAGCTCGCCGCACTAGCACCGTACGCCTCCAGGTGTCGCTGTGCGTCCGGTCGACCCGTGCACGCTCATCCCGCTCCTCGGGGTGTCGTCGGACGCTCTCCCGAGCTCGTCGCGCTCCACCCTGCGCATGCGAGTGCCGCTGGGTGCTCTCGGGATCTCGCCGCGGTACCACCGCGCCCCTCCCAGTGCCGTCGGGCGCTCTACCGATATCGCCACACTACCACCGTGCGCCTCCAGGTGTCGCTGTGCGTCCGGTCGACCCGACGGACGCTCATCCCGCTCCTCGGGGTGCCGCCGGGCGCTCTGCCAAGGTCGACGCACTAACACCGTGCGCCTCCAGGTGCCGCTGTGCGTCCGGTCGACCCGAAGCATGCTCATCCCCCTCCTCGGGGTGCCGCCGGGCGCTCTCCCGAGCTCGCCGCACTACCACCGTGCGCCTCCAGGTGCCGCTGTGCGTCCGGTCGACCCGTGCACGCTCATCCCGCTCCTCGGGGTGCCGCCGGACGCTCCGCCGAGCTCGTCGCGCTCCACCCTGCGCATGCGAGTGCCGCTGGGTGCTCTCGGGATCTCGCCGCAGTACCACCGTGCGCCTCCGAGTGCCGCCGAGCGCTCTCCCGATATCGCCACACCCTCACCCCGCTTGTCTGGGTGCCGGCGGGCGCTCTCCCGAGCTCGCAGCACTACCACCGTGCGCCTCCAGGTGGCGCTGTGCGTCCGGTCGACCCGTGCACGCTCATCCCGCTCCTCGGGGTGTCGTCGGACGCTCTCCCGAGCTCGTCGCGCTCCACCCTGCGCATGCGAGTGCCGCTGGGTGCTCTCGGGATCTCGCCGCGGTACCACCGCGCCCCTCCCAGTGCCGTCGGGCGCTCTCCCGATATCGCCACACTACCACCGTGCGCCTCCAGGGGTCGCTGTGCGTCCGGTCGACCCGACGGACGCTCATCCCGCTCCTCGGGGTGCCGCCGGGCGCTCTGCCAAGGTCGACGCACTAACACCGTGCGCCTCCGAGTGCCGCCGAGCGCTCTCCCGATATCGCCGCTCCTTCACCCCGCTTGTCTGGGTGCCACCGGGCGCTCTGCCAATCTCGCCGCACTACCACCGTGCGCCTCCAGGTGCCGCTGTGCGTCCGGTCGACCCGACGCACGCTCATCCCGCTCCTCGGGGTGCCGCCGGGCGCTCTCCCGAGCTCGCCGCGCTACCACCGTGCGTAGGCGAGTGTCGCCGAGCGCTCTCCCAATATCGCCTCTCCTTCACCACGGTGCTCGGGGTGCCGCCGGACGCTCCCCCGAGCTCGTCGCGCTCCACCCTGCGCATGCGAGTTCCGCTGGATGCCCTCGGGATCTCGCCGCGGTACCACTGCGGGCCTCCGAGTGCCGTCGGGCGCTCTCCCGATATCGCCGCACTACCACCGTGCGCCTCCAGGTGCCGCTTTGCGTCCGGTCGACCCGACGCACGCTCATCCCGCTCCTCGGGGTGCCGCCGGGCGCTCTGCCAAGCTCGTCGCACTAACACCGTGCGCCTCCAGGTGCCGCTGTGCATCCGGTCGACTTGTGCACGCTTATCCCTCTCCTCGGGGTGCCGCCGGACGCTCTCCCAAGCTCGTCGTGCTCCACCCTACGCAGGTGAGTTCCGCTGGGTGCTCTCGGGATCTCGCCGCGGTACCACTGCGCCCCTCCGAGTGCCGTCGAGCGCCCTCCCGATATCCCCGCTCCTTCACCCCGCTTGTCGGGGTGCCGCCGGGCGCTCTGCCGAGCTTCCCATATTACCACCGTGCGCGTTCAGGTGCCGCTGTGCGTCCGGTCGACCCGACGCACGCTCATCCCGCTCCTCGGGGTGCCGCCGGACGCTCCCCCGAGCTCGTCGCGCTCCAACCTGCGCATGCGAGTTCCGCTGGGTGCTCTCGGGATCTCGCCGCGGTACCACCGCGCGCCTCCGAGTGCCGCCGAGCGCTCTTCCAATATCGCCGCACTTTCACCCCGCTTGTCTGGTCGCCGCCGGGCGCTCTGCCGAGCTTCCCATACTACCACCGTGCGCGTTCAGGTGCCGCTGTGCGTCCGGTCGACTTGTGCACGCTTATCCCTCTCCTCGGGGTGCCGCCGGACGCTCTCCCAAGCTCGTCGTGCTCCACCCTACGCAGGTGAGTTCTGCTGGGTGCTCTCGGGATCTCGCCGCGGTACCACTGCGCCCCTCCGAGTGCCGCTGAGCGCTTTCCCGATATCCCCGCTCCGTCACCCCGCTTGTCGGGGTGCCGCCTGGCGCTCTCCCGAGCTCGCCGCACTACCACCGTGCGCCTCCAGGTGCCGCTGTGCGTCCGGTCGACCCGACGCACGGTCATCCCGCTCCTCGGGGTGCCCCCGGGCGCTCTCCCGAGCTCGCCGCTCTACCACCGTGCGCCTCCAGGTGTCGCTGTGCGTCCGGTCGACCCGACGCACGCTCATTCCGCTCCTCGGGGTGCCGCCGGACGCTCTCCAGAGCTCGCCGCGGTACCACCGCGCGCCTCCGAGTGCCGCCGAGCGCTCTCCCGATATTGCCGCACCTTCACCCCGCTTGTCTGGGTACCACCGGGCGCTCTCCCGAGGTTGCCGCACTGCCACCATGCGCCTCCAGGTGCCGCTGTGCGTCCGGTCGACTCGACGCACGCTCATCCCGCTCCTCAGGGTGCCGTCAGACGCTCTCCCGAGCTGGCCGCGCTACCACCGTGCACCGGCGAGTGCCGCCGAGCGCTCTCGGGATCTCGCCGCAGTACCACCGCACGCCTCCGAGTGCCGCCGAGCGCTCTCTGGATCTCGCCGTTCCTTCACCACGGAGCTCGGGGTGCCGCCGGGCGCTCTCCCGAGGTTACCGCACTACCACCGTGCGCCTCCAGGTGCCGCTGTGCGTCCGGTCGACCCGACGCACGCTCATCCCGCTCCTCGGGGATCCGCCGGGTGCTCTGCCAAGCTCGCCGCACTAGCACCGTACGCCTCCAGGTGGCGCTGTGCGTCCGGTCGACCCGTGCACGCTCATCCCGCTCCTCGGGGTGTCGTCGGACGCTCTCCCGAGCTCGTCGCGCTCCACCCTGCGCATGCGAGTGCCGCTGGGTGCTCTCGGGATCTCGCCGCGGTACCACCGCGCCCCTCCCAGTGCCGTCGGGCGCTCTCCCGATATCGCCACACTACCACCGTGCGCCTCCAGGTGTCGCTGTGCGTCCGGTCGACCCGACGGACGCTCATCCCGCTCCTCGGGGTGCCGCCGGGCGCTCTGCCAAGGTCGACGCACTAACACCATGCGCCTCCGAGTGCCGCCGAGCGCTCTCCCGATATCGCCGCTCCTTCACCCCGCTTGTCTGGGTGCCGCCGGGCGCTCTGCCAATCTCGCCGCACTACCACCGTGCGCCTCCAGGTGCCGCTGTGCGTCCGGTCGACCCGACGCACGCTCATCCCGCTCCTCGGGGTGCCGCCGGGCGCTCTCCCGAGCTCGCCGCGCTACCACCGTGCGTAGGCGAGTGTCGCCGAGCGCTCTCCCAATATCGCCTCTCCTTCACCACGGTGCTCGGGGTGCCGCCGGACGCTCCCCCGAGCTCGTCGCGCTCCACCCTGCGCATGCGAGTTCCGCTGGATGCTCTCGGGATCTCGCCGCGGTACCACTGCGGGCCTCCGAGTGCCGTCGGGCGCTCTCCCGATATCGCCGCACTACCACCGTGCGCCTCCAGGTGCCGCTTTGCGTCCGGTCGACCCGACGCACGCTCATCCCGCTCCTCGGGGTGCCGCCGGGCGCTCTGCCAAGCTCGTCGCACTAACACCGTGCGCCTCCAGGTGCCGCTGTGCATCCGGTCGACTTGTGCACGCTTATCCCTCTCCTCGGGGTGCCGCCGGACGCTCTCCCCAAGCTCGTCGTGCTCCACCCTACGCAGGTGAGTTCCGCTGGGTGCTCTCGGATCTCGCCGCGGTACCACTGCGCCCCTCCGAGTGCCGTCGAGCGCCCTCCCGATATCCCCGCTCCTTCACCCCGCTTGTCGGGGTGCCGCCGGGCGCTCTGCCGAGCTTCCCATATTACCACCGTGCGCGTTCAGGTGCCGCTGTGCGTCCGGTCGACCCGACGCACGCTCATCCCGCTCCTCGGGGTGCCGCCGGACGCTCCCCCGAGCTCGTCGCGCTCCAACCTGCGCATGCGAGTTCCGCTGGGTGCTCTCGGGATCTCGCCGCGGTACCACCGCGCGCCTCCGAGTGCCGCCGAGCGCTCTTCCAATATCGCCGCACTTTCACCCCGCTTGTCTGGTCGCCGCCGGGCGCTCTGCCGAGCTTCCCATACTACCACCGTGCGCGTTCAGGTGCCGCTGTGCGTCCGGTCGACTTGTGCACGCTTATCCCTCTCCTCGGGGTGCCGCCGGACGCTCTCCCAAGCTCGTCGTGCTCCACCCTACGCAGGTGAGTTCCGCTGGGTGCTCTCGGGATCTCGCCGCGGTACCACTGCGCCCCTCCGAGTGCCGCTGAGCGCTTTCCCGATATCCCCGCTCCTTCACCCCGCTTGTCGGGGTGCCGCCTGGCGCTCTCCCGAGCTCGCCGCACTACCACCGTGCGCCTCCAGGTGCCGCTGTGCGTCCGGTCGACCCGACGCACGGTCATCCCGCTCCTCGGGGTGCCGCCGGGCGCTCTGCCAAGGTCGACGCACTAACACCGTGCGCCTCCAGGTGCCGCTGTGCGTCCGGTCGACCCGAAGCATGCTCATCCCCCTCCTCGGGGTGCCGCCGGCCGCTCTCCCGAGCTCGCCGCACTACCACCGTGCGCCTCCAGGTGTCGCTGTGCGTCCGGTCGACCCGACGCACGCTCATCCCCCTCCTCGGGTGCCGCCGGACGCTCTCCCGAGCTCGCCGCTCTACCACCGTGCGCCTCCGAGTGCCGCCGAGCGCTCTCCCGATATCGCCGCTCCTTCACCCCGCTTGTCTGGGTGCCGCCGGGCGCTCTGCCAATCTCGCCGCACTACCACCGTGCGCCTCCAGGTGCCGCTGTGCGTCCGGTCGACCCGACGCACGCTCATCCCGCTCCTCGGGGTGCCGCCGGGCGCTCTCCCGAGCTCGCCGCGGTACCACCGCGCCCCTCCGAGTGTCGCCGAGCGCTCTCCCAATATCGCCTCTCCTTCACCACGGTGCTCGGGGTGCCGCCGGGCGCTCCCCCGAGCTCGTCGCGCTCCACCCTGCGCATGCGAGTTCCGCTGGATGCTCTCGGGATCTCGCCACGGTACCACCGCGCCCCTCCGAGTGCCGTCGGGCGCTCTCCCGAGCTCGCCGCACTACCACCGTGCGCCTCCAGGTGCCGCTGTGCGTCCGGTCGACCCGTGCACGCTCATCCCGCTCCTCGGGGTGCCGCCGGACGCTCCCCCGAGCTCGTCGCGCTCCACCCTGCGCATGCGAGTTCCGCTGGGTGCTCTCGGGATCTCGCCGCGGTACCACCGTGCGCCTCCGAGTGCCGCCGAGCGCTCTCCCGATATCGCCACACCTTCACCCCGCTTGTCTGGGTTCCGGCGGGCGCTCTCCCGAGCTCGCAGCACTACCACAGTGCGCCTCCAGGTGGCGCTATGCGTCCGGTCGACCCGACGCACGCTCATCCCGCTCCTCGGTGTTCCGCCGGGCGCTCTCCCGAGCTCGCTGCTCTACCACCGTGCGCCTCCGAGTGTGGCCGAGCGCTCTCCCGATATCGCCGCTCCTTCACCCCGCTTGTCTGGGTGCCACCGGGCGCTCTCCCGAGGTTACCGCACTACCACCGTGCACCTCCAGGTGCCGCTGTGCGTCCGGTCGACCCGACGCATGCTCATCCCGCTCCTCGGGGTGCCGCCGGGCGCTCTGCCAAGCTCGCCGCACTAGCACCGTGCGCCTCCAGGTGCCGCTGTGCGTCCGGTCGACCCGTGCACGCTCATCCCGCTCCTCGGGGTGCCGTCGGACGCTCTCCCGAGCTCGTCGCGCTCCACCCTGCGCATGCGAGTGCCGCTGGGTGCTCTCGGGATCTCGCCGTGGTACCACTGCGGGCCTCCGAGTGCCGTCGGGCGCTCTCCCGATATCGCCGCACTACCACCGTGCGCCTCCAGGTGCCGCTTTGCGTCCGGTCGACCCGACGCACGCTCATCCCGCTCCTCGGGGTGCCGCCGGGCGCTCTGCCAAGCTCGTCGCACTAACACCGTACGCCTCCAGGTGCCGCTGTGCATCCGGTCGACTTGTGCACGCTTATCCCTCTCCTCGGGGTGCCGTCGGACGCTCCCCCGAGCTCGTCGCGCTCCACCCTGCGCATGCGAGTTCCGCTGGGTGCTCTCGGGATCTCGCCGCTATACCACTGCGCCCCTCCGAGTGCCGTCGAGCGCCCTCCCGATATCCCCGCTCCTTCACCCCGCTTGTCGGGGTGCCGCCGGGCGCTCTCCCGAGCTTCCCATACTACCACCGTGCGCGTTCAGGTGCCGCTGTGCGTCCGGTCGACGCGACGCACGCTCATCCCGCTCCTCGGGGTGCCGCCGGACGCTCTCCCGAGCTCGCCGCGCTACCACCGTGCGTAGGCGAGTGTCGCCGAGCGCTCTCCCAATATCGCCTCTCCTTCACCACGGTGCTCGGGGTGCCGCCGGACGCTCCCCCGAGCTCGTCGCGCTCCACCCTGCGCATGCGAGTTCCGCTGGATGCTCTCGGGATCTCGCCGCGGTACCACCGCGCCCCTCCGAGTGCCGTCGGGCTCTCTCCCGAGCTCGCCGCACTACCACCGTGCGCCTCCAGGTGCCGCTTTGCGTCCGGTCGACCCGACGCACGGTCATCCCGCTCCTCGGGGTGCCCCCGGGCGCTCTCCCGAGCTCGCCGCTCTACCACCGTGCGCCTCCAGGTGTCGCTGTGCGTCCGGTCGACCCGACGCACGCTCATTCCGCTCCTCGGGGTGCCGCCGGACGCTCTCCAGAGCTCGCCGCGGTACCACCGCGCGCTTCCGAGTGCCGCCGAGCGCTCTCCCGATATTGCCGCACCTTCACCCCGCTTGTCTGGGTACCACCGGGCGCTCTCCCGAGGTTGCCGCACTGCCACCATGCGCCTCCAGGTGCCGCTGTGCGTCCGGTCGACTCGACGCACGCTCATCCCGCTCCTCAGGGTGCCGTCGGACGCTCTCCCGAGCTGGCCGCGCTACCACCGTGCACCGGCGAGTGCCTCCGAGCGCTCTCGGGATCTCGCCGCAGTACCACCGCGCGCCTCCGAGTGCCGCCGAGCGCTCTCTGGATCTCGCCGTTCCTTCACCACGGTTGTCTGGGTGCCGCCGGGCGCTCTGCCAAGCTCGCCGCACTACCACCGTGCGCCTCCAGGTGCCGCTGTGCGTCCGGTCGACCCGACGCACGCTCATCCCGCTCCTCGGGGATCCGCCGGGTGCTCTGCCAAGCTCGCCGCACTAGCACCGTACGCCTCCAGGTGTCGCTGTGCGTCCGGTCGACCCGTGCACGCTCATCCCGCTCCTCGGGGTGTCGTCGGACGCTCTCCCGAGCTCGTCGCGCTCCACCCTGCGCATGCGAGTGCCGCTGGGTGCTCTCGGGATCTCGCCGCGGTACCACCGCGCCCCTCCCAGTGCCGTCGGGCGCTCTCCCGATATCGCCACACTACCACCGTGCGCCTCCAGGTGTCGCTGTGCGTCCGGTCGACCCGACGGACGCTCATCCCGCTCCTCGGGGTGCCGCCGGGCGCTCTGCCAAGGTCGACGCACTAACACCGTGCGCCTCCAGGTGCCGCTGTGCGTCCGGTCGACCCGAAGCATGCTCATCCCTTTCCTCGGGGTGCCGCCGGGCGCTCTCCCGAGCTCGCCGCACTACCACCGTGCGCCTCCAGGTGCCGCTGTGCGTCCGGTCGACCCGTGCACGCTCATCCCGCTCCTCGGGGTGCCGCCGGACGCTCCGCCGAGCTCGTCGCGCTCCACCCTGCGCATGCGAGTGCCGCTGGGTGCTCTCGGGATCTCGCCGCAGTACCACCGTGCGCCTCCGAGTGCCGCCGAGCGCTCTCCCGATATCGCCACACCCTCACCCCGCTTGTCTGGGTGCCGGCGGGCGCTCTCCCGAGCTCGCAGCACTACCACCGTGCGCCTCCAGGTGGCGCTGTGCGTCCGGTCGACCCGTGCACGCTCATCCCGCTCCTCGGGGTGTCGTCGGACGCTCTCCCGAGCTCGTCGCGCTCCACCCTGCGCATGCGAGTGCCGCTGGGTGCTCTCGGGATCTCGCCGCGGTACCACCGCGCCCCTCCCAGTGCCGTCGGGCGCTCTCCCGATATCGCCACACTACCACCGTGCGCCTCCAGGTGTCGCTGTGCGTCCGGTCGACCCGACGGACGCTCATCCCGCTCCTCGGGGTGCCGCCGGGCGCTCTGCCAAGGTCGACGCACTAACACCGTGCGCCTCCGAGTGCCGCCGAGCGCTCTCCCGATATCGCCGCTCCTTCACCCCGCTTGTCTGGGTGCCGCCGGGCGCTCTGCCAATCTCGCCGCACTACCACCGTGCGCCTCCAGGTGCCGCTGTGCGTCCGGTCGACCCGACGCACGCTCATCCCGCTCCTCGGGGTGCCGCCGGGCGCTCTCCCGAGCTCGCCGCGCTACCACCGTGCGTAGGCGAGTGTCGCCGAGCGCTCTCCCAATATCGCCTCTCCTTCACCACGGTGCTCGGGGTGCCGCCGGACGCTCCCCCGAGCTCGTCGCGCTCCACCCTGCGCATGCGAGTTCCGCTGGATGCCCTCGGGATCTCGCCGCGGTACCACTGCGGGCCTCCGAGTGCCGTCGGGCGCTCTCCCGATATCGCCGCACTACCACCGTGCGCCTCCAGGTGCCGCTTTGCGTCCGGTCGACCCGACGCACGCTCATCCCGCTCCTCGGGGTGCCGCCGGGCGCTCTGCCAAGCTCGTCGCACTAACACCGTGCGCCTCCAGGTGCCGCTGTGCATCCGGTCGACTTGTGCACGCTTATCCCTCTCCTCGGGGTGCCGCCGGACGCTCTCCCAAGCTCGTCGTGCTCCACCCTACGCAGGTGAGTTCCGCTGGGTGCTCTCGGGATCTCGCCGCGGTACCACTGCGCCCCTCTGAGTGCCGTCGAGCGCCCTCCCGATATCCCCGCTCCTTCACCCCGCTTGTCGGGGTGCCGCCGGGCGCTCTGCCGAGCTTCCCATATTACCACCGTGCGCGTTCAGGTGCCGCTGTGCGTCCGGTCGACCCGACGCACGCTCATCCCGCTCCTCGGGGTGCCGCCGGACGCTCCCCCGAGCTCGTCGCGCTCCAACCTGCGCATGCGAGTTCCGCTGGGTGCTCTCGGGATCTCGCCGCGGTACCACCGCGCGCCTCCGAGTGCCGCCGAGCGCTCTTCCAATATCGCCGCACTTTCACCCCGCTTGTCTGGTCGCCGCCGGGCGCTCTGCCGAGCTTCCCATACTACCACCGTGCGCGTTCAGGTGCCGCTGTGCGTCCGGTCGACTTGTGCACGCTTATCCCTCTCCTCGGGGTGCCGCCGGACGCTCTCCCAAGCTCGTCGTGCTCCACCCTACGCAGGTGAGTTCCGCTGGGTGCTCTCGGGATCTCGCCGCGGTACCACTGCGCCCCTCCGAGTGCCGCTGAGCGCTTTCCCGATATCCCCGCTCCGTCACCCCGCTTGTCGGGGTGCCGCCTGGCGCTCTCCCGAGCTCGCCGCACTACCACCGTGCGCCTCCAGGTGCCGCTGTGCGTCCGGTCGACCCGACGCACGGTCATCCCGCTCCTCGGGGTGCCCCCGGGCGCTCTCCCGAGCTCGCCGCTCTACCACCGTGCGCCTCCAGGTGTCGCTGTGCGTCCGGTCGACCCGACGCACGCTCATTCCGCTCCTCGGGGTGCCGCCGGACGCTCTCCAGAGCTCGCCGCGGTACCACCGCGCGCCTCCGAGTGCCGCCGAGCGCTCTCCCGATATTGCCGCACCTTCACCCCGCTTGTCTGGGTACCACCGGGCGCTCTCCCGAGGTTGCCGCACTGCCACCATGCGCCTCCAGGTGCCGCTGTGCGTCCGGTCGACTCGACGCACGCTCATCCCGCTCCTCAGGGTGCCGTCAGACGCTCTCCCGAGCTGGCCGCGCTACCACCGTGCACCGGCGAGTGCCGCCGAGCGCTCTCGGGATCTCGCCGCAGTACCACCGCACGCCTCCGAGTGCCGCCGAGCGCTCTCTGGATCTCGCCGTTCCTTCACCACGGAGCTCGGGGTGCCGCCGGGCGCTCTCCCGAGGTTACCGCACTACCACCGTGCGCCTCCAGGTGCCGCTGTGCGTCCGGTCGACCCGACGCACGCTCATCCCGCTCCTCGGGGATCCGCCGGGTGCTCTGCCAAGCTCGCCGCACTACCACCGTGCGCCTCCAGGTGCCGCTGTGCGTCCGGTCGACCCGACGCACGGTCATCCCGCTCCTCGGGGTGCCCCCGGGCGCTCTCCCGAGCTCGCCGCTCTACCACCGTGCGCCTCCAGGTGTCGCTGTGCGTCCGGTCGACCCGACGCACGCTCATTCCGCTCCTCGGGGTGCCGCCGGACGCTCTCCAGAGCTCGCCGCGGTACCACCGCGCGCCTCCGAGTGCCGCCGAGCGCTCTCCCGATATTGCCGCACCTTCACCCCGCTTGTCTGGGTACCACCGGGCGCTCTCCCGAGGTTGCCGCACTGCCACCATGCGCCTCCAGGTGCCGCTGTGCGTCCGGTCGACTCGACGCACGCTCATCCCGCTCCTCAGGGTGCCGTCAGACGCTCTCCCGAGCTGGCCGCGCTACCACCGTGCACCGGCGAGTGCCGCCGAGCGCTCTCGGGATCTCGCCGCAGTACCACCGCACGCCTCCGAGTGCCGCCGAGCGCTCTCTGGATCTCGCCGTTCCTTCACCACGGAGCTCGGGGTGCCGCCGGGCGCTCTCCCGAGGTTACCGCACTACCACCGTGCGCCTCCAGGTGCCGCTGTGCGTCCGGTCGACCCGACGCACGCTCATCCCGCTCCTCGGGGATCCGCCGGGTGCTCTGCCAAGCTCGCCGCACTAGCACCGTACGCCTCCAGGTGGCGCTGTGCGTCCGGTCGACCCGTGCACGCTCATCCCGCTCCTCGGGGTGTCGTCGGACGCTCTCCCGAGCTCGTCGCGCTCCACCCTGCGCATGCGAGTGCCGCTGGGTGCTCTCGGGATCTCGCCGCGGTACCACCGCGCCCCTCCCAGTGCCGTCGGGCGCTCTCCCGATATCGCCACACTACCACCGTGCGCCTCCAGGTGTCGCTGTGCGTCCGGTCGACCCGACGGACGCTCATCCCGCTCCTCGGGGTGCCGCCGGGCGCTCTGCCAAGGTCGACGCACTAACACCGTGCGCCTCCGAGTGCCGCCGAGCGCTCTCCCGATATCGCCGCTCCTTCACCCCGCTTGTCTGGGTGCCGCCGGGCGCTCTGCCAATCTCGCCGCACTACCACCGTGCGCCTCCAGGTGCCGCTGTGCGTCCGGTCGACCCGACGCACGCTCATCCCGCTCCTCGGGGTGCCGCCGGGCGCTCTCCCGAGCTCGCCGCGCTACCACCGTGCGTAGGCGAGTGTCGCCGAGCGCTCTCCCAATATCGCCTCTCCTTCACCACGGTGCTCGGGGTGCCGCCGGACGCTCCCCCGAGCTCGTCGCGCTCCACCCTGCGCATGCGAGTTCCGCTGGATGCTCTCGGGATCTCGCCGCGGTACCACTGCGGGCCTCCGAGTGCCGTCGGGCGCTCTCCCGATATCGCCGCACTACCACCGTGCGCCTCCAGGTGCCGCTTTGCGTCCGGTCGACCCGACGCACGCTCATCCCGCTCCTCGGGGTGCCGCCGGGCGCTCTGCCAAGCTCGTCGCACTAACACCGTGCGCCTCCAGGTGCCGCTGTGCATCCGGTCGACTTGTGCACGCTTATCCCTCTCCTCGGGGTGCCGCCGGACGCTCTCCCAAGCTCGTCGTGCTCCACCCTACGCAGGTGAGTTCCGCTGGGTGCTCTCGGGATCTCGCCGCGGTACCACTGCGCCCCTCCGAGTGCCGTCGAGCGCCCTCCCGATATCCCCGCTCCTTCACCCCGCTTGTCGGGGTGCCGCCGGGCGCTCTGCCGAGCTTCCCATATTACCACCGTGCGCGTTCAGGTGCCGCTGTGCGTCCGGTCGACCCGACGCACGCTCATCCCGCTCCTCGGGGTGCCGCCGGACGCTCCCCCGAGCTCGTCGCGCTCCAACCTGCGCATGCGAGTTCCGCTGGGTGCTCTCGGGATCTCGCCGCGGTACCACCGCGCGCCTCCGAGTGCCGCCGAGCGCTCTTCCAATATCGCCGCACTTTCACCCCGCTTGTCTGGTCGCCGCCGGGCGCTCTGCCGAGCTTCCCATACTACCACCGTGCGCGTTCAGGTGCCGCTGTGCGTCCGGTCGACTTGTGCACGCTTATCCCTCTCCTCGGGGTGCCGCCGGACGCTCTCCCAAGCTCGTCGTGCTCCACCCTACGCAGGTGAGTTCCGCTGGGTGCTCTCGGGATCTCGCCGCGGTACCACTGCGCCCCTCCGAGTGCCGCTGAGCGCTTTCCCGATATCCCCGCTCCTTCACCCCGCTTGTCGGGGTGCCGCCTGGCGCTCTCCCGAGCTCGCCGCACTACCACCGTGCGCCTCCAGGTGCCGCTGTGCGTCCGGTCGACCCGACGCACGCTCATTCCGCTCCTCGGGGTGCCGCCGGACGCTCTCCAGAGCTCGCCGCGGTACCACCGCGCGCCTCCGAGTGCCGCCGAGCGCTCTCCCGATATTGCCGCACCTTCACCCCGCTTGTCTGGGTACCACCGGGCGCTCTCCCGAGGTTGCCGCACTGCCACCATGCGCCTCCAGGTGCCGCTGTGCGTCCGGTCGACTCGACGCACGCTCATCCCGCTCCTCAGGGTGCCGTCAGACGCTCTCCCGAGCTGGCCGCGCTACCACCGTGCACCGGCGAGTGCCGCCGAGCGCTCTCGGGATCTCGCCGCAGTACCACCGCACGCCTCCGAGTGCCGCCGAGCGCTCTCTGGATCTCGCCGTTCCTTCACCACGGAGCTCGGGGTGCCGCCGGGCGCTCTCCCGAGGTTACCGCACTACCACCGTGCGCCTCCAGGTGCCGCTGTGCGTCCGGTCGACCCGACGCACGCTCATCCCGCTCCTCGGGGATCCGCCGGGTGCTCTGCCAAGCTCGCCGCACTACCACCGTGCGCCTCCAGGTGCCGCTGTGCGTCCGGTCGACCCGACGCACGGTCATCCCGCTCCTCGGGGTGCCCCCGGGCGCTCTCCCGAGCTCGCCGCTCTACCACCGTGCGCCTCCAGGTGTCGCTGTGCGTCCGGTCGACCCGACGCACGCTCATTCCGCTCCTCGGGGTGCCGCCGGACGCTCTCCAGAGCTCGCCGCGGTACCACCGCGCGCCTCCGAGTGCCGCCGAGCGCTCTCCCGATATTGCCGCACCTTCACCCCGCTTGTCTGGGTACCACCGGGCGCTCTCCCGAGGTTGCCGCACTGCCACCATGCGCCTCCAGGTGCCGCTGTGCGTCCGGTCGACTCGACGCACGCTCATCCCGCTCCTCAGGGTGCCGTCAGACGCTCTCCCGAGCTGGCCGCGCTACCACCGTGCACCGGCGAGTGCCGCCGAGCGCTCTCGGGATCTCGCCGCAGTACCACCGCACGCCTCCGAGTGCCGCCGAGCGCTCTCTGGATCTCGCCGTTCCTTCACCACGGAGCTCGGGGTGCCGCCGGGCGCTCTCCCGAGGTTACCGCACTACCACCGTGCGCCTCCAGGTGCCGCTGTGCGTCCGGTCGACCCGACGCACGCTCATCCCGCTCCTCGGGGATCCGCCGGGTGCTCTGCCAAGCTCGCCGCACTAGCACCGTACGCCTCCAGGTGGCGCTGTGCGTCCGGTCGACCCGTGCACGCTCATCCCGCTCCTCGGGGTGTCGTCGGACGCTCTCCCGAGCTCGTCGCGCTCCACCCTGCGCATGCGAGTGCCGCTGGGTGCTCTCGGGATCTCGCCGCGGTACCACCGCGCCCCTCCCAGTGCCGTCGGGCGCTCTCCCGATATCGCCACACTACCACCGTGCGCCTCCAGGTGTCGCTGTGCGTCCGGTCGACCCGACGGACGCTCATCCCGCTCCTCGGGGTGCCGCCGGGCGCTCTGCCAAGGTCGACGCACTAACACCGTGCGCCTCCGAGTGCCGCCGAGCGCTCTCCCGATATCGCCGCTCCTTCACCCCGCTTGTCTGGGTGCCGCCGGGCGCTCTGCCAATCTCGCCGCACTACCACCGTGCGCCTCCAGGTGCCGCTGTGCGTCCGGTCGACCCGACGCACGCTCATCCCGCTCCTCGGGGTGCCGCCGGGCGCTCTCCCGAGCTCGCCGCGCTACCACCGTGCGTAGGCGAGTGTCGCCGAGCGCTCTCCCAATATCGCCTCTCCTTCACCACGGTGCTCGGGGTGCCGCCGGACGCTCCCCCGAGCTCGTCGCGCTCCACCCTGCGCATGCGAGTTCCGCTGGATGCTCTCGGGATCTCGCCGCGGTACCACTGCGGGCCTCCGAGTGCCGTCGGGCGCTCTCCCGATATCGCCGCACTACCACCGTGCGCCTCCAGGTGCCGCTTTGCGTCCGGTCGACCCGACGCACGCTCATCCCGCTCCTCGGGGTGCCGCCGGGCGCTCTGCCAAGCTCGTCGCACTAACACCGTGCGCCTCCAGGTGCCGCTGTGCATCCGGTCGACTTGTGCACGCTTATCCCTCTCCTCGGGGTGCCGCCGGACGCTCTCCCAAGCTCGTCGTGCTCCACCCTACGCAGGTGAGTTCCGCTGGGTGCTCTCGGGATCTCGCCGCGGTACCACTGCGCCCCTCCGAGTGCCGTCGAGCGCCCTCCCGATATCCCCGCTCCTTCACCCCGCTTGTCGGGGTGCCGCCGGGCGCTCTGCCGAGCTTCCCATATTACCACCGTGCGCGTTCAGGTGCCGCTGTGCGTCCGGTCGACCCGACGCACGCTCATCCCGCTCCTCGGGGTGCCGCCGGACGCTCCCCCGAGCTCGTCGCGCTCCAACCTGCGCATGCGAGTTCCGCTGGGTGCTCTCGGGATCTCGCCGCGGTACCACCGCGCGCCTCCGAGTGCCGCCGAGCGCTCTTCCAATATCGCCGCACTTTCACCCCGCTTGTCTGGTCGCCGCCGGGCGCTCTGCCGAGCTTCCCATACTACCACCGTGCGCGTTCAGGTGCCGCTGTGCGTCCGGTCGACTTGTGCACGCTTATCCCTCTCCTCGGGGTGCCGCCGGACGCTCTCCCAAGCTCGTCGTGCTCCACCCTACGCAGGTGAGTTCCGCTGGGTGCTCTCGGGATCTCGCCGCGGTACCACTGCGCCCCTCCGAGTGCCGCTGAGCGCTTTCCCGATATCCCCGCTCCTTCACCCCGCTTGTCGGGGTGCCGCCTGGCGCTCTCCCGAGCTCGCCGCACTACCACCGTGCGCCTCCAGGTGCCGCTGTGCGTCCGGTCGACCCGACGCACGCTCATCCCGCTCCTCGGGGTGCCGCCGGGCGCTCTGCCAAGGTCGACGCACTAACACCGTGCGCCTCCAGGTGCCGCTGTGCGTCCGGTCGACCCGAAGCATGCTCATCCCCCTCCTCGGGGTGCCGCCGGCCGCTCTCCCGAGCTCGCCGCTCTACCACCGTGCGCCTCCGAGTGCCGCCGAGCGCTCTCCCGATATCGCCGCTCCTTCACCCCGCTTGTCTGGGTGCCGCCGGGCGCTCTGCCAATCTCGCCGCACTACCACCGTGCGCCTCCAGGTGCCGCTGTGCGTCCGGTCGACCCGACGCACGCTCATCCCGCTCCTCGGGGTGCCGCCGGGCGCTCTCCCGAGCTCGCCGCGGTACCACCGCGCCCCTCCGAGTGTCGCCGAGCGCTCTCCCAATATCGCCTCTCCTTCACCACGGTGCTCGGGGTGCCGCCGGGCGCTCCCCCGAGCTCGTCGCGCTCCACCCTGCGCATGCGAGTTCCGCTGGATGCTCTCGGGATCTCGCCGCGGTACCACCGCGCCCCTCCGAGTGCCGTCGGGCGCTCTCCCGAGGTTACCGCACTACCACCGTGCGCCTCCAGGTGCCGCTGTGCGTCCGGTCGACCCGACGCACGCTCATCCCGCTCCTCGGGGATCCGCCGGGTGCTCTGCCAAGCTCGCCGCACTAGCACCGTACGCCTCCAGGTGTCGCTGTGCGTCCGGTCGACCCGTGCACGCTCATCCCGCTCCTCGGGGTGTCGTCGGACGCTCTCCCGAGCTCGTCGCGCTCCACCCTGCGCATGCGAGTGCCGCTGGGTGCTCTCGGGATCTCGCCGCGGTACCACCGCGCCCCTCCCAGTGCCGTCGGGCGCTCTCCCGATATCGCCACACTACCACCGTGCGCCTCCAGGTGTCGCTGTGCGTCCGGTCGACCCGACGGACGCTCATCCCGCTCCTCGGGGTGCCGCCGGGCGCTCTGCCAAGGTCGACGCACTAACACCGTGCGCCTCCAGGTGCCGCTGTGCGTCCGGTCGACCCGAAGCATGCTCATCCCCCTCCTCGGGGTGCCGCCGGGCGCTCTCCCGAGCTCGCCGCACTACCACCGTGCGCCTCCAGGTGCCGCTGTGCGTCCGGTCGACCCGTGCACGCTCATCCCGCTCCTCGGGGTGCCGCCGGACGCTCCGCCGAGCTCGTCGCGCTCCACCCTGCGCATGCGAGTGCCGCTGGGTGCTCTCGGGATCTCGCCGCAGTACCACCGTGCGCCTCCGAGTGCCGCCGAGCGCTCTCCCGATATCGCCACACCCTCACCCCGCTTGTCTGGGTGCCGGCGGGCGCTCTCCCGAGCTCGCAGCACTACCACCGTGCGCCTCCAGGTGGCGCTGTGCGTCCGGTCGACCCGTGCACGCTCATCCCGCTCCTCGGGGTGTCGTCGGACGCTCTCCCGAGCTCGTCGCGCTCCACCCTGCGCATGCGAGTGCCGCTGGGTGCTCTCGGGATCTCGCCGCGGTACCACCGCGCCCCTCCCAGTGCCGTCGGGCGCTCTCCCGATATCGCCACACTACCACCGTGCGCCTCCAGGGGTCGCTGTGCGTCCGGTCGACCCGACGGACGCTCATCCCGCTCCTCGGGGTGCCGCCGGGCGCTCTGCCAAGGTCGACGCACTAACACCGTGCGCCTCCGAGTGCCGCCGAGCGCTCTCCCGATATCGCCGCTCCTTCACCCCGCTTGTCTGGGTGCCACCGGGCGCTCTGCCAATCTCGCCGCACTACCACCGTGCGCCTCCAGGTGCCGCTGTGCGTCCGGTCGACCCGACGCACGCTCATCCCGCTCCTCGGGGTGCCGCCGGGCGCTCTCCCGAGCTCGCCGCGCTACCACCGTGCGTAGGCGAGTGTCGCCGAGCGCTCTCCCAATATCGCCTCTCCTTCACCACGGTGCTCGGGGTGCCGCCGGACGCTCCCCCGAGCTCGTCGCGCTCCACCCTGCGCATGCGAGTTCCGCTGGATGCCCTCGGGATCTCGCCGCGGTACCACTGCGGGCCTCCGAGTGCCGTCGGGCGCTCTCCCGATATCGCCGCACTACCACCGTGCGCCTCCAGGTGCCGCTTTGCGTCCGGTCGACCCGACGCACGCTCATCCCGCTCCTCGGGGTGCCGCCGGGCGCTCTGCCAAGCTCGTCGCACTAACACCGTGCGCCTCCAGGTGCCGCTGTGCATCCGGTCGACTTGTGCACGCTTATCCCTCTCCTCGGGGTGCCGCCGGACGCTCTCCCAAGCTCGTCGTGCTCCACCCTACGCAGGTGAGTTCCGCTGGGTGCTCTCGGGATCTCGCCGCGGTACCACTGCGCCCCTCCGAGTGCCGTCGAGCGCCCTCCCGATATCCCCGCTCCTTCACCCCGCTTGTCGGGGTGCCGCCGGGCGCTCTGCCGAGCTTCCCATATTACCACCGTGCGCGTTCAGGTGCCGCTGTGCGTCCGGTCGACCCGACGCACGCTCATCCCGCTCCTCGGGGTGCCGCCGGACGCTCCCCCGAGCTCGTCGCGCTCCAACCTGCGCATGCGAGTTCCGCTGGGTGCTCTCGGGATCTCGCCGCGGTACCACCGCGCGCCTCCGAGTGCCGCCGAGCGCTCTTCCAATATCGCCGCACTTTCACCCCGCTTGTCTGGTCGCCGCCGGGCGCTCTGCCGAGCTTCCCATACTACCACCGTGCGCGTTCAGGTGCCGCTGTGCGTCCGGTCGACTTGTGCACGCTTATCCCTCTCCTCGGGGTGCCGCCGGACGCTCTCCCAAGCTCGTCGTGCTCCACCCTACGCAGGTGAGTTCCGCTGGGTGCTCTCGGGATCTCGCCGCGGTACCACTGCGCCCCTCCGAGTGCCGCTGAGCGCTTTCCCGATATCCCCGCTCCGTCACCCCGCTTGTCGGGGTGCCGCCTGGCGCTCTCCCGAGCTCGCCGCACTACCACCGTGCGCCTCCAGGTGCCGCTGTGCGTCCGGTCGACCCGACGCACGGTCATCCCGCTCCTCGGGGTGCCCCCGGGCGCTCTCCCGAGCTCGCCGCTCTACCACCGTGCGCCTCCAGGTGTCGCTGTGCGTCCGGTCGACCCGACGCACGCTCATTCCGCTCCTCGGGGTGCCGCCGGACGCTCTCCAGAGCTCGCCGCGGTACCACCGCGCGCCTCCGAGTGCCGCCGAGCGCTCTCCCGATATTGCCGCACCTTCACCCCGCTTGTCTGGGTACCACCGGGCGCTCTCCCGAGGTTGCCGCACTGCCACCATGCGCCTCCAGGTGCCGCTGTGCGTCCGGTCGACTCGACGCACGCTCATCCCGCTCCTCAGGGTGCCGTCAGACGCTCTCCCGAGCTGGCCGCGCTACCACCGTGCACCGGCGAGTGCCGCCGAGCGCTCTCGGGATCTCGCCGCAGTACCACCGCACGCCTCCGAGTGCCGCCGAGCGCTCTCTGGATCTCGCCGTTCCTTCACCACGGAGCTCGGGGTGCCGCCGGGCGCTCTCCCGAGGTTACCGCACTACCACCGTGCGCCTCCAGGTGCCGCTGTGCGTCCGGTCGACCCGACGCACGCTCATCCCGCTCCTCGGGGATCCGCCGGGTGCTCTGCCAAGCTCGCCGCACTAGCACCGTACGCCTCCAGGTGGCGCTGTGCGTCCGGTCGACCCGTGCACGCTCATCCCGCTCCTCGGGGTGTCGTCGGACGCTCTCCCGAGCTCGTCGCGCTCCACCCTGCGCATGCGAGTGCCGCTGGGTGCTCTCGGGATCTCGCCGCGGTACCACCGCGCCCCTCCCAGTGCCGTCGGGCGCTCTCCCGATATCGCCACACTACCACCGTGCGCCTCCAGGTGTCGCTGTGCGTCCGGTCGACCCGACGGACGCTCATCCCGCTCCTCGGGGTGCCGCCGGGCGCTCTGCCAAGGTCGACGCACTAACACCGTGCGCCTCCGAGTGCCGCCGAGCGCTCTCCCGATATCGCCGCTCCTTCACCCCGCTTGTCTGGGTGCCGCCGGGCGCTCTGCCAATCTCGCCGCACTACCACCGTGCGCCTCCAGGTGCCGCTGTGCGTCCGGTCGACCCGACGCACGCTCATCCCGCTCCTCGGGGTGCCGCCGGGCGCTCTCCCGAGCTCGCCGCGCTACCACCGTGCGTAGGCGAGTGTCGCCGAGCGCTCTCCCAATATCGCCTCTCCTTCACCACGGTGCTCGGGGTGCCGCCGGACGCTCCCCCGAGCTCGTCGCGCTCCACCCTGCGCATGCGAGTTCCGCTGGATGCTCTCGGGATCTCGCCGCGGTACCACTGCGGGCCTCCGAGTGCCGTCGGGCGCTCTCCCGATATCGCCGCACTACCACCGTGCGCCTCCAGGTGCCGCTTTGCGTCCGGTCGACCCGACGCACGCTCATCCCGCTCCTCGGGGTGCCGCCGGGCGCTCTGCCAAGCTCGTCGCACTAACACCGTGCGCCTCCAGGTGCCGCTGTGCATCCGGTCGACTTGTGCACGCTTATCCCTCTCCTCGGGGTGCCGCCGGACGCTCTCCCAAGCTCGTCGTGCTCCACCCTACGCAGGTGAGTTCCGCTGGGTGCTCTCGGGATCTCGCCGCGGTACCACTGCGCCCCTCCGAGTGCCGTCGAGCGCCCTCCCGATATCCCCGCTCCTTCACCCCGCTTGTCGGGGTGCCGCCGGGCGCTCTGCCGAGCTTCCCATATTACCACCGTGCGCGTTCAGGTGCCGCTGTGCGTCCGGTCGACCCGACGCACGCTCATCCCGCTCCTCGGGGTGCCGCCGGACGCTCCCCCGAGCTCGTCGCGCTCCAACCTGCGCATGCGAGTTCCGCTGGGTGCTCTCGGGATCTCGCCGCGGTACCACCGCGCGCCTCCGAGTGCCGCCGAGCGCTCTCCCGATATTGCCGCACCTTCACCCCGCTTGTCTGGGTACCACCGGGCGCTCTCCCGAGGTTGCCGCACTGCCACCATGCGCCTCCAGGTGCCGCTGTGCGTCCGGTCGACTCGACGCACGCTCATCCCGCTCCTCAGGGTGCCGTCAGACGCTCTCCCGAGCTGGCCGCGCTACCACCGTGCACCGGCGAGTGCCGCCGAGCGCTCTCGGGATCTCGCCGCAGTACCACCGCACGCCTCCGAGTGCCGCCGAGCGCTCTCTGGATCTCGCCGTTCCTTCACCACGGAGCTCGGGGTGCCGCCGGGCGCTCTCCCGAGGTTACCGCACTACCACCGTGCGCCTCCAGGTGCCGCTGTGCGTCCGGTCGACCCGACGCACGCTCATCCCGCTCCTCGGGGATCCGCCGGGTGCTCTGCCAAGCTCGCCGCACTAGCACCGTACGCCTCCAGGTGGCGCTGTGCGTCCGGTCGACCCGTGCACGCTCATCCCGCTCCTCGGGGTGTCGTCGGACGCTCTCCCGAGCTCGTCGCGCTCCACCCTGCGCATGCGAGTGCCGCTGGGTGCTCTCGGGATCTCGCCGCGGTACCACCGCGCCCCTCCCAGTGCCGTCGGGCGCTCTCCCGATATCGCCACACTACCACCGTGCGCCTCCAGGTGTCGCTGTGCGTCCGGTCGACCCGACGGACGCTCATCCCGCTCCTCGGGGTGCCGCCGGGCGCTCTGCCAAGGTCGACGCACTAACACCGTGCGCCTCCGAGTGCCGCCGAGCGCTCTCCCGATATCGCCGCTCCTTCACCCCGCTTGTCTGGGTGCCGCCGGGCGCTCTGCCAATCTCGCCGCACTACCACCGTGCGCCTCCAGGTGCCGCTGTGCGTCCGGTCGACCCGACGCACGCTCATCCCGCTCCTCGGGGTGCCGCCGGGCGCTCTCCCGAGCTCGCCGCGCTACCACCGTGCGTAGGCGAGTGTCGCCGAGCGCTCTCCCAATATCGCCTCTCCTTCACCACGGTGCTCGGGGTGCCGCCGGACGCTCCCCCGAGCTCGTCGCGCTCCACCCTGCGCATGCGAGTTCCGCTGGATGCTCTCGGGATCTCGCCGCGGTACCACTGCGGGCCTCCGAGTGCCGTCGGGCGCTCTCCCGATATCGCCGCACTACCACCGTGCGCCTCCAGGTGCCGCTTTGCGTCCGGTCGACCCGACGCACGCTCATCCCGCTCCTCGGGGTGCCGCCGGGCGCTCTGCCAAGCTCGTCGCACTAACACCGTGCGCCTCCAGGTGCCGCTGTGCATCCGGTCGACTTGTGCACGCTTATCCCTCTCCTCGGGGTGCCGCCGGACGCTCTCCCAAGCTCGTCGTGCTCCACCCTACGCAGGTGAGTTCCGCTGGGTGCTCTCGGGATCTCGCCGCGGTACCACTGCGCCCCTCCGAGTGCCGTCGAGCGCCCTCCCGATATCCCCGCTCCTTCACCCCGCTTGTCGGGGTGCCGCCGGGCGCTCTGCCGAGCTTCCCATATTACCACCGTGCGCGTTCAGGTGCCGCTGTGCGTCCGGTCGACCCGACGCACGCTCATCCCGCTCCTCGGGGTGCCGCCGGACGCTCCCCCGAGCTCGTCGCGCTCCAACCTGCGCATGCGAGTTCCGCTGGGTGCTCTCGGGATCTCGCCGCGGTACCACCGCGCGCCTCCGAGTGCCGCCGAGCGCTCTTCCAATATCGCCGCACTTTCACCCCGCTTGTCTGGTCGCCGCCGGGCGCTCTGCCGAGCTTCCCATACTACCACCGTGCGCGTTCAGGTGCCGCTGTGCGTCCGGTCGACTTGTGCACGCTTATCCCTCTCCTCGGGGTGCCGCCGGACGCTCTCCCAAGCTCGTCGTGCTCCACCCTACGCAGGTGAGTTCCGCTGGGTGCTCTCGGGATCTCGCCGCGGTACCACTGCGCCCCTCCGAGTGCCGCTGAGCGCTTTCCCGATATCCCCGCTCCTTCACCCCGCTTGTCGGGGTGCCGCCTGGCGCTCTCCCGAGCTCGCCGCACTACCACCGTGCGCCTCCAGGTGCCGCTGTGCGTCCGGTCGACCCGACGCACGGTCATCCCGCTCCTCGGGGTGCCGCCGGGCGCTCTGCCAAGGTCGACGCACTAACACCGTGCGCCTCCAGGTGCCGCTGTGCGTCCGGTCGACCCGAAGCATGCTCATCCCCCTCCTCGGGGTGCCGCCGGCCGCTCTCCCGAGCTCGCCGCACTACCACCGTGCGCCTCCAGGTGTCGCTGTGCGTCCGGTCGACCCGACGCACGCTCATCCCCCTCCTCGGGTGCCGCCGGAAGCTCTCCCGAGCTCGCCGCTCTACCACCGTGCGCCTCCGAGTGCCGCCGAGCGCTCTCCCGATATCGCCGCTCCTTCACCCCGCTTGTCTGGGTGCCGCCGGGCGCTCTGCCAATCTCGCCGCACTACCACCGTGCGCCTCCAGGTGCCGCTGTGCGTCCGGTCGACCCGACGCACGCTCATCCCGCTCCTCGGGGTGCCGCCGGGCGCTCTCCCGAGCTCGCCGCGGTACCACCGCGCCCCTCCGAGTGTCGCCGAGCGCTCTCCCAATATCGCCTCTCCTTCACCACGGTGCTCGGGGTGCCGCCGGGCGCTCCCCCGAGCTCGTCGCGCTCCACCCTGCGCATGCGAGTTCCGCTGGATGCTCTCGGGATCTCGCCGCGGTACCACCGCGCCCCTCCGAGTGCCGTCGGGCGCTCTCCCGAGCTCGCCGCACTACCACCGTGCGCCTCCAGGTGCCGCTGTGCGTCCGGTCGACCCGTGCACGCTCATCCCGCTCCTCGGGGTGCCGCCGGACGCTCCCCCGAGCTCGTCGCGCTCCACCCTGCGCATGCGAGTTCCGCTGGGTGCTCTCGGGATCTCGCCGCGGTACCACCGTGCGCCTCCGAGTGCCGCCGAGCGCTCTCCCGATATCGCCACACCTTCACCCCGCTTGTCTGGGTTCCGGCGGGCGCTCTCCCGAGCTCGCAGCACTACCACAGTGCGCCTCCAGGTGGCGCTATGCGTCCGGTCGACCCGACGCACGCTCATCCCGCTCCTCGGTGTTCCGCCGGGCGCTCTCCTGAGCTGGCTGCGCTACCACCGTGCGCCGGCGAGTGCCAGCGGGCACTCTCGGGATCTCGCCGTGGTACCACCGCGCGCCTCCGTATGCCGCCGAGCGCTCTTCCAATACCGCCGCACTTTCACCCCGCTTGTCTGGGCGCCGCCGGGCGCTCTCCCGAGCTCGCCGCACTACCACCGTGCGCCTCCAGGTGTCGCTGTGCGTCCGGTCGACCCGACGCACGCTCATCCCCCTCCTCGGGGTGCCGCCGGGCGCCCTCCCGAGCTCGCCGCACTACCACCGTGCGCCTCCAGGTGTCGCTGTGCGTCCGGTCGACCCGACGCACGCTCATCCCCCTCCTCGGGGTGCCGCCGGACGCTCTCCCGAGCTCGCTGCTCTACCACCGTGCGCCTCCGAGTGTGGCCGAGCGCTCTCCCGATATCGCCGCTCCTTCACCCCGCTTGTCTGGGTGCCACCGGGCGCTCTCCCGAGGTTACCGCACTACCACCGTGCACCTCCAGGTGCCGCTGTGCGTCCGGTCGACCCGACGCATGCTCATCCCGCTCCTCGGGGTGCCGCCGGGCGCTCTGCCAAGCTCGCCGCACTAGCACCGTGCGCCTCCAGGTGCCGCTGTGCGTCCGGTCGACCCGTGCACGCTCATCCCGCTCCTCGGGGTGCCGTCGGACGCTCTCCCGAGCTCGTCGCGCTCCACCCTGCGCATGCGAGTGCCGCTGGGTGCTCTCGGGATCTCGCCGTGGTACCACTGCGGGCCTCCGAGTGCCGTCGGGCGCTCTCCCGATATCGCCGCACTACCACCGTGCGCCTCCAGGTGCCGCTTTGCGTCCGGTCGACCCGACGCACGCTCATCCCGCTCCTCGGGGTGCCGCCGGGCGCTCTGCCAAGCTCGTCGCACTAACACCGTGCGCCTCCAGGTGCCGCTGTGCATCCGGTCGACTTGTGCACGCTTATCACTCTCCTCGGGGTGCCGTCGGACGCTCCCCCGAGCTCGTCGCGCTCCACCCTGCGCATGCGAGTTCCGCTGGGTGCTCTCGGGATCTCGCCGCTATACCACTGCGCCCCTCCGAGTGCCGTCGAGCGCCCTCCCGATATCCCCGCTCCTTCACCCCGCTTGTCGGGGTGCCGCCGGGCGCTCTCCCGAGCTTCCCATACTACCACCGTGCGCGTTCAGGTGCCGCTGTGCGTCCGGTCGACGCGACGCACGCTCATCCCGCTCCTCGGGGTGCCGCCGGACGCTCTCCCGAGCTCGCCGCGCTACCACCGTGCGTAGGCGAGTGTCGCCGAGCGCTCTCCCAATATCGCCTCTCCTTCACCACGGTGCTCGGGGTGCCGCCGGACGCTCCCCCGAGCTCGTCGCGCTCCACCCTGCGCATGCGAGTTCCGCTGGATGCTCTCGGGATCTCGCCGCGGTACCACCGCGCCCCTCCGAGTGCCGTCGGGCTCTCTCCCGAGCTCGCCGCACTACCACCGTGCGCCTCCAGGTGCCGCTGTGCGTCCGGTCGACCCGACGCACGGTCATCCCGCTCCTCGGGGTGCCCCCGGGCGCTCTCCCGAGCTCGCCGCTCTACCACCGTGCGCCTCCAGGTGTCGCTGTGCGTCCGGTCGACCCGACGCACGCTCATTCCGCTCCTCGGGGTGCCGCCGGACGCTCTCCAGAGCTCGCCGCGGTACCACCGCGCGCTTCCGAGTGCCGCCGAGCGCTCTCCCGATATTGCCGCACCTTCACCCCGCTTGTCTGGGTGCCACTGGGCGCTCTCCCGAGGTTACCGCACTACCACCGTGCACCTCCAGGTGCCGCTGTGCGTCCGGTCGACCCGACGCATGCTCATCCCGCTCCTCGGGGTGCCGCCGGGCGCTCTGCCAAGCTCGCCGCACTAGCACCGTGCGCCTCCAGGTGCCGCTGTGCGTCCGGTCGACCCGTGCACGCTCATCCCGCTCCTCGGGGTGCCGCCGGACGCTCCCCCGAGCTCGTCGCGCTCCAACCTGCGCATGCGAGTTCCGCTGGGTGCTCTCGGGATCTCGCCGCGGTACCACCGTGCGCCTCCGAGTGCCTCCGAGCGCTCTCGGGATCTCGCCGCTCCTTCACCACGGTGGTCGGGGTGCCGCCGGGCGCTCTCCCGAGCTCGCCGCACTACCACCGTGCACCTCCAGGTGTCGCTGTGCGTCCGGTCGACCCGACGCACGCTCATCCCCCTCCTCGGGGTGCCGCCGGGACCTCTCCCGAGCTCGCCGCGGTACCACCGCGCGCCTCCGAGTGCCGCCGAGCGCTCTCCCGATATCGCCGCACCTTCACCCCGCTTGTCTGGGTGCCGCCGGGCGCTCTCCCGAGGTTACCGCACTACCACCGTGCGCCTCCAGGTGCCGCTGTGCGTCCGGTCGACCCGACGCACGCTCATCCCGCTCCTCGGGGTGCCGCCGGGCGCTCTCCCGAGCTCGCCGCACTACCACCGTGCGCCTCCAGGTTCTGCTGTGCGTCCGGTCGACCCGACGCACGCTCATCCCCCTCCTCGGGGTGCCGCCGGACGTTCTCCCGAGCTCGCCGCGGTACCACCGTGCGCCTCCGAGTGCCGCCGAGCGCTCCTCCGATATCGCAGCACTTTCACCCCGCTTGTCTGGGTGCCGCCGGGCGCTCTCCCGAGCTTGCCGCACTACCACCGTGCGCCTCCAGGTGCCGCTGTGCGTCCGGTCGACCCGACGCATGCTCATCCCCCTCCTCGGGGTGCCGCCGGGCGCTCTCCCGAGCTTGCCGCACTACCACCGTGCGCCTCCAGGTGCCGCTGTGCGTCCGGTCGACCCGACGCATGCTCATCCCGCTCCTCGGGGTGCCGCCGGGCGCTCTCCCGAGCTTGCCGCACTACCACCGTGCGCCTCCAGGTGCCGCTGTGCGTCCGGTCGACCCGACGCATGCTCATCCCGCTCCTCGGGGTGCCGCCGGACGCTCTCCCGAGCTGGCCGCGCTACCATCGTGCGCAGGAGAGTGCCGCCGAGCGCTCTCGGGATCTCGCCGCGGTACCACCGCGCGCCTCCGAGTGCCGTTGAGCGCTTTCCCGACATCCCCGCTCCTTCACCCCGTTTGTCGGAGTGCCGCCGGGCGCTCTGCCTAGCTTCCCATACTACCACCGTGCGCGTTCAGGTGCCGCTGTGCGTTCGGTCGACCCGACGCACGCTTATCCCGCTCCTCGGGGTGCCCCCGGTCGCTCTCGGGATCTCGCCGCGGTACCACCGCGCGCCTCCGAGTGCCGCCGAGCGCTCCTCCGATATCGCCGCACCTTCACCCCGCTTGTCTGGGTGCCACCGGGCGCTCTCCCGAGGTTACCGCACTATCACCGTGCGCCTCCAGGTGCCGCTGTGCGTCCGGTCGAGCCGACGCATGCTCATCCCGCTCCTCGGGGTGCCGCCGGGCGCTCTCCCGAGCTCGCCGCACTACCGCCGTGCGCCTCCAGGTGTCGCTGTGCGTCTGGTCGACCCGACGCACGCTCATCCCGCCCCTCGGTGTGCCGCCGGACGCTCCCCCGAGCTCGTCGCGCTCCAACCTGCGCATGCGAGTTCCGCTGGGTGCTCTCGGGATCTCGCCGCGGTACCACCGCGCGCCTCCGAGTGCCGCCGAGCGCTCTTCCAATATCGACGCACTTTCACCCCGCTTGTCTGGGCGCCTCCGGGCTCTCTCCCGAGCTTGCCGCACTACGAGCGTGCGCCTCCAGGTGCCGCTGTGCGTCCGGTCGACCCGACGCATGCTCATCCCCCTCCTCGGGGTGCCGCCGGCCGCTCTCCCGAGCTCGCCGCACTACCACCGTGCGCCTCCAGGTTCTGCTGTGCGTCCGGTCGACCCGACGCACGCTCATCCCCCTCCTCGGGGTGCCGCCGGACGCTCTCCCCAGCTCGCCGCACTAGCACCGTGCGCCTCCAGGTGCCGCTGTGCGTCCGGTCGACCCGTGCACGCTCATCCCGCTCCTCGGGGTGCCGCCGGACGCTCCCCCGAGCTCGTCGCGCTCCAACCTGCGCATGCGAGTTCCGCTGGGTGCTCTCGGGATCTCGCCGCGGTACCACCGCGCGCCTCCGAGTGCCGTTGAGCGCTCTTCCAATATCGCCGCACTTTCACCCCGCTTGTCTGGGCGCCGCCGAGCGCTCTGCCGAGCTTCCCATACTACCACCGTGCGCGTTCAGGTGCCGCTGTGCGTCCGGTCGACCCGACGCACGCTCATCCCGCTCCTCGGGGTGCCCCCGGTCGCTCTCGGGATCTCGCCGCGGTACCACCGCGCGCCTCCGAGTGCCGCCGAGCGCTCCCCCGATATCGCCGCACCTTCACCCCGCTTGTCTGGGTGCCACCGGGCGCTCTCCCGAGGTTACCGCACTATCACCGTGCGCCTCCAGGTGCCGCTGTGCGTCCGGTCGAGCCGACGCATGCTCATCCCGCTCCTCGGGGTGCCGCCGGGCGCTCTCCCGAGCTCGCCGCACTACCGCCGTGCGCCTCCAGGTGTCGCTGTGCGTCTGGTCGACCCGACGCACGCTCATCCCGCCCCTCGGTGTGCCGCCGGACGCTCCGCCGAGCTCGTCGCGCTCCAACCTGCGCATGCGAGTTCCGCTGGGTGCTCTCGGGATCTCGCCGCGGTACCACCGCGCGCCTCCGAGTGCCGCCGAGCGCTCTTCCAATATCGACGCACTTTCACCCCGCTTGTCTGGGCGCCTCCGGGCGCTCTCCCGAGCTCGCCGCACTACCACCGTGCGCCTCCAGGTTCTGCTGTGCGTCCGGTCGACCCGACGCACGCTCATCCCCCTCCTCGGGGTGCCGCCGGACGCTCTCCCCAGCTCGCCGCTCTACCACCGTGCGCCTCCGAGTGCCGCCGAGCGCTCTCCCGATATCGCCGCTCCTTCACCCCGCTTGTCTGGGTACCACCGGGCGCTCTCCCGAGCTCGCCGCACTACCACCGTGCGCCTCCAGGTGCCGCTGTGCGTCCGGTCGACCCGACGCACGCTCATTCCGCTCCTCGGGGTGCAGTCGGACGCTCTCCCGAGCTGGCCGCGCTACCACCGTGCACCGGCGAGTGCCGCCGAGCGCTCTCGGGATCTCGCCGCGGTACCACCGCGCGCCTCCGAGTGCCGTTGAGCGCTTTCCCGACATCCCCGCTCCTTCACCCCGTTTGTCGGGGTGCCGCCGGGCGCTCTGCCTAGCTTCCCATACTACCACCGTGCGCGTTCAGGTGCCGCTGTGCGTCCGGTCGACCCGACGCACGCTTATCCCGCTCCTCGGGGTGCCCCCGGTCGCTCTCGGGATCTCGCCGCGGTACCACCGCGCGCCTCCGAGTGCCGCCGAGCGCTCTCCCGATATCGCCGCACCTTCACCCCGCTTGTCTGGGTGCCACCGGGCGCTCTCCCGAGGTTACCGCACTATCACCGTGCGCCTCCAGGTGCCGCTGTGCGTCCGGTCGAGCCGACGCATGCTCATCCCGCTCCTCGAGGTGCCGCCGGGCGCTCTCCCGAGCTCGCCGCACTACCGCCGTGCGCCTCCAGGTGTCGCTGTGCGTCTGGTCGACCCGACGCACGCTCATCCCGCTCCTCGGAGTGCCGTCGGGCTCTCTGCCAAGCTCGTCGCACTACCACCGTGCGCCTCCAGGTGCCGCTGTGCATCCGGTCGACTTGTGCACGCTTATCCCTCTCCTCGGGTTGCCGCTGGACGCTCTCCCAAGCTCGTCGTGCTCCACCCTCCGCATGTGAGTTCCGCTGGGTGCTCTCGGGATCTCGCCGCGGTACCACCGCGCGCCTCCGAGTGCCGCCGAGCGCTTTCCCGATATCCCCGCTCCTTCTCCCCGCTTGTCGGGGTGCCGCCGGGCGATCTGCCGAGCTTCCCATATTACCACCGTGCGCCTCCAGGTGCCGCTGTGCGTCCGGTCGACCCGACGCATGCTCATCCCGCTCCTCGGGGTGCCGCCGGGCGCTCTCCCGAGCTCGCCGCACTACCACCGTGCGCCTCCAGGTTCTGCTGTGCGTCCGGTCGACCCGACGCACGCTCATCCCCCTCCTCGGGGTGCCGCCGGACGTTCTCCCGAGCTCGCCGCGGTACCACCGTGCGCCTCCGAGTGCCGCCGAGCGCTCCTCCGATATCGCAGCACTTTCACCCCGCTTGTCTGGGTGCCGCCGGGCGCTCTCCCGAGCTTGCCGCACTACCACCGTGCGCCTCCAGGTGCCGCTGTGCGTCCGGTCGACCCGACGCATGCTCATCCCCCTCCTCGGGGTGCCGCCGGGCGCTCTCCCGAGCTTGCCGCACTACCACCGGGCGCCTCCAGGTGCCGCTGTGCGTCCGGTCGACCCGACGCATGCTCATCCCGCTCCTCGGGGTGCCGCCGGGCGCTCTCCCGAGCTTGCCGCACTACCACCGTGCGCCTCCAGGTGCCGCTGTGCGTCCGGTCGACCCGACGCATGCTCATCCCGCTCCTCGGGGTGCCGCCGGACGCTCTCCCGAGCTGGCCGCGCTACCATCGTGCGCAGGAGAGTGCCGCCGAGCGCTCTCGGGATCTTGCCGCGGTACCACTGCGCGCCTCCGAGTGCCGTTGAGCGCTTTCCCGACATCCCCGCTCCTTCACCCCGTTTGTCGGGGTGCCGCCGGGCGCTCTGCCTAGCTTCCCATACTACCACCGTGCGCGTTCAGGTGCCGCTGTGCGTCCGGTCGACCCGACGCACGCTTATCCCGCTCCTCGGGGTGCCCCCGGTCGCTCTCGGGATCTCGCCGCGGTACCACCGCGCGCCTCCGAGTGCCGCCGAGCGCTCTCCCGATATCGCCGCACTACCGCCGTGCGCCTCCAGGTGTCGCTGTGCGTCCGGTCGACCCGACGCACGCTCATCCCCCTCCTCGGGGTGCCGCCGGACGCTCTCCCCAGCTCGCCGCTCTACCACCGTGCGCCTCCGAGTGCCGCCGAGCGCTCTCCCGATATCGCCGCTCCTTCACCCCGCTTGTCTGGGTACCACCGGGCGCTCTCCCGAGCTCGCCGCACTACCACCGTGCGCCTCCAGGTGCCGCTGTGCGTCCGGTCGAGCCGACGCACGCTCATTCCGCTCCTCGGGGTGCAGTCGGACGCTCTTCCGAGCTGGCCGCGCTACCACCGTGCACCGGCGAGTGCCGCCGAGCGCTCTCGGGATCTCGCCGCGGTACCACCGCGCGCCTCCCAGTGCCGCCGAGCGCTCTCGGGATCTCGCTGCTCCTACACCACGGTTGTCTGGGTGCCGCCGGGCGCTCTGCCAAGCTCGCCGCACTACCACCGTGCGCCTCCAGGTGCCGCTGTGCGTCCGGTCGACCCGACGCACGCTCATCCCGCTCCTCGGGGATCCGCCGGGTGCTCTGCCAAGCTCGCCGCACTAGCACCGTACGCCTCCAGGTGTCGCTGTGCGTCCGGTCGACCCGTGCACGCTCATCCCGCTCCTCGGGGTGTCGTCGGACGCTCTCCCGAGCTCGTCGCGCTCCACCCTGCGCATGCGAGTGCCGCTGGGTGCTCTCGGGATCTCGCCGCGGTACCACCGCGCCCCTCCCAGTGCCGTCGGGCGCTCTCCCGATATCGCCACACTACCACCGTGCGCCTCCAGGTGTCGCTGTGCGTCCGGTCGACCCGACGGACGCTCATCCCGCTCCTCGGGGTGCCGCCGGGCGCTCTGCCAAGGTCGACGCACTAACACCGTGCGCCTCCAGGTGCCGCTGTGCGTCCGGTCGACCCGAAGCATGCTCATCCCCCTCCTCGGGGTGCCGCCGGGCGCTCTCCCGAGCTCGCCGCACTACCACCGTGCGCCTCCAGGTGCCGCTGTGCGTCCGGTCGACCCGTGCACGCTCATCCCGCTCCTCGGGGTGCCGCCGGACGCTCCCCCGAGCTCGTCGCGCTCCACCCTGCGCATGCGAGTGTCGCTGGGTGCTCTCGGGATCTCGCCGCAGTACCACCGTGCGCCTCCGAGTGCCGCCGAGCGCTCTCCCGATATCGCCACACCCTCACCCCGCTTGTCTGGGTGCCGGCGGGCGCTCTCCCGAGCTCGCAGCACTACCACCGTGCGCCTCCAGGTGCCGCTGTGCGTCCGGTCGACCCGTGCACGCTCATCCCGCTCCTCGGGGTGTCGTCGGACGCTCTCCCGAGCTCGTCGCGCTCCACCCTGCGCATGCGAGTTGCGCTGGGTGCTCTCGGGATCTCGCCGCGGTACCAGCGCGCCCCTCCCAGTGCCGTCGGGCGCTCTCCCGATATCGCCACACTACCACCGTGCGCCTCCAGGTGTCGCTGTGCGTCCGGTCGACCCGACGGACGCTCATCCCGCTCCTCGGGGTGCCGCAGGGCGCTCTGCCAAGGTCGACGCACTAACACCGTGCGCCTCCAGGTGCCGCTGTGCGTCCGGTCGACCCGAAGCATGCTCATCCCCCTCCTCGGGGTGCCGCCGGGCGCTCTCCCGAGCTCGCCGCACTACCACCGTGCGCCTCCAGGTGCCGCTGTGCGTCCGGTCGACCCGTGCACGCTCATCCCGCTCCTCGGGGTGCCGCCGGGCGCTCCCCCGAGCTCGTCGCGCTCCAACCTGCGCATGCGAGTTCCGCTGGGTGCTCTTGGGATCTCGCCGCGGTACCACCGCGCGCCTCCGAGTGCCGCCGAGCGCTCTCGGGATCTCGCCGCTCCTTCACCACGGTGGTCGGGGTGCCGCCGGGCGCTCTCCCGAGCTCGCCGCACTACCACCGTGCGCCTCCAGGTGTCGCTGTGCGTCCGGTCGACCCGACGCACGCTCATCCCCCTCCTCGGGGTGCCGCCGGACGCTCTCCCGAGCTCGCTGCTCTACCACCGTGCACCTCCGAGTGTGGCCGAGCGCTCTCCCGATATCGCCGCTCCTTCACCCCGCTTGTCTGGGTGCCACTGGGCGCTCTCCCGAGGTTACCGCACTACCACCGTGCGCCTCCAGGTGCCGCTGTGCGTCCGGTCGACCCGACGCATGCTCATCCCGCTCCTCGGGGTGCCGCCGGGCGCTCTGCCAAGCTCGCCGCACTAGCACCGTGCGCCTCCAGGTGCCGCTGTGCGTCCGGTCGATCCGTGCACGCTCATTCCGCTCCTCGGGGTGCCGCCGGACGCTCTTCCGAGGTGGCCGCGCTACCACCGTGCGCCGGCGAGTGCCGCCGAGCGCTCTCGGGATCTCGCCGCGGTACCACTGCGCGCCTCCGAGTGCCGCCGAGCGCTCTTCCGATATCGCAGCACTTTCACCCCGCTTGTCTGGGTGCCGCCGGGCGCTCTCCCGAGCTTGCCGCACTACCACCGTGCGCCTCCAGGTGCGGCTGTGCGTCCGGTCGACCCGACGCACGCTCATCCCGCTCCTCGGGGTGCCGCCGGACGCTCTCCCGAGCTGGCCGCGCAACCACCGTGCGCCGGCGAGTGCCGCCGAGCGCTCTCGGGATCTCGCCGCGGTACCACAGCGCGCCTCCGAGTGCCGTTGAGCGCTCCACCGATATCGCCGCTCCTACACCACGGTGCTCGGGGTGCCTCCGAGCGCTCTTTCGAGATCGCCGTTCCTTCACCACGGTGTTCGGGGTGCCGCCGGGCGCTCTGCCAAGCTCGCCGCGCTACCACCGTGCGTTTCCAGGTGTCGCTGTGCGTCCGGTCGACCCGTGCACGCTCATCCCGCTCCTCGGGGTGCCGCCGGGCGCTCCCCCGAGCTCGTCGCGCTCCACCCTGCGCATGCGAGTGCCGCTGGGTGCTCTTGGGATCTCGCCGCGGTACCACCGCGCGCCTCCGAGTGCCGCCGAGCGCTCTCGGGATCTCGCCGCTCCTTCACCACGGTGTTCGGGGTGCCGCCGGGCGCTCTCCCGAGCTCGCCGCACTACCACCGTGCGCCTCCATATGTCGCTGTGCGTCCGGTCGACCCGACGCACGCTCATCCCGCTCCTCGGGGTGCCGCCGGGACCTCTCCCGAGCTCGCCGCGGTACCACCGCGCGCCTCCGAGTGCCGCCGAGCGCTCTCCCGATATCGCCGCACCTTCACCCCGCTTGTCTGGGTGCCACTGGGCGCTCTCCCGAGGTTACCGCACTACCACCGTGCACCTCCAGGTGCCGCTGTGCGTCCGGTCGACCCGACGCATGCTCATCCCGCTCCTCGGGGTGCCGCCGGGCGCTCTGCCAAGCTCGCGGCACTAGCACCGTGCGCCTCCAGGTGCCGCTGTGCATCCGGTCGACCCGTGCACGCTCATCCCGCTCCTCGGGGTGCCGTCGGACGCTCTCCCGAGCTCGTCGCGCTCCACCCTGCGCATGCGAGTTCTGCTGGGTGCTCTCGGGATCTCGCCGCGGTACCACCGCGCGCCTCCGAGTGCCGTCGAGCGCCCTCCCGATATCGCCGCTGCTTCACCACGGTGCTCGGGGTGCCGCCGGGCGCTCTGCCAAGCTCGCTGCGCTACCACCGTGCGCCTCCAGGTGTCGCTGTGCATCCGGTCGACCCGACGCACGCTCATCCCACTCCTCGGGGTGCCGCCGGGCGCTCCCCCGAGCTCGTCGCGTTCCACCCTGCGCATGCGAGTGCCGCCGAGCGCTCTCGGGATCTCGCCGCTCCTTCACCACGGTGGTCGGGGTGCCGCCGAGCGCTCTCCCGAGCTCGCCGCGGTACCACTGCGCGCCTCCGAGTGCCGCCGAGCGCTCTCCCGATATCCCCGCACCTTCACCCCGCTTGTCTGGGTGCCACCGGGCGCTCTCCCGAGGTTACCGCACTACCACCGTGCGCCTCCAGGTGTCGCTGTGCGTCCGGTCGACCCGACGCACGCTTATCCCGCTCCTCGGGGTGCCGTCGGACGCTCTCCCGAGCTGGCCGCGCTACCACCGTGCGCCTCCGAGTGCCGCCGAGCGCTCCACCGATATCGCCCCTCCTACACCACGGTGCTCGGGGTGCCGCCGAGCGCTCTCCCGATATCACCGCTCCTTCACCCTGCTTGTCTGGGTACCGCCGAGCGCTCTCCCGATATCGCCGCTCCTTCACCCCGCTTGTCTGGGTACCAACGGGCGCTCTCCCGAGGTTGCCGCACTGCCACCATGCGCCTCCAGGTGCCGCTGTGCGTCCGGTCGACCCGACGCACGCTCATCCCGCTCCTCGGGGTGCCGCCGGGCGATCTCACGAGCTCGCCGCGCTACCACCGTGCGTAGGCGAGTGTCGCCGAGCGCTCTCCCAATATCGCCTCTCCTTCACCACGGTGCTCGGGGTGCCGCCGGACGCTCCCCCGAGCTCGTCGCGCTCCAACCTGCGCATGCGAGTTCTGCTGGGTGCTCTCGGGATCTCGCCGCGGTACCACCGCGCGCCTCCGAGTGCCGCCGAGCGCTCTTCCGATATCGCAGCACTTTCACCCCGCTTGTCTGGGTGCGCCGGGCGCTCTCCCGAGCTTGCCGCACTACCACCGTGCGCCTCCAGGTTCTGCTGTGCGTCCGGTCGACCCGACGCATGCTCATCCCGCTCCTCGGGGTGCCGCCGGGCGCTCTCCCGAGCTCGCCGCACTACCACCGTGCGCCTCCAGGTTCTGCTGTGCGTCCGGTCGACCCGACGCACGCTCATCCCCCTCCTCGGGGTGCCGCCGGGCGCTCTCCCGAGGTGGCCGCGCTACCACCGTGCGCCGGCGAGTGCCGCCGAGCGCTCTCGGGATCTCGCCGCGGTACCACAGCGCGCCTCCGAGTGCCGCCGAACGCTCCACCGATATCGCCGCTCCTACACCACGGTGCTCGGGGTGCCGCCGAGCGCTCTCCCGATATCGCCGTTCCTTCACCACGGTGCTCGGGGTGCCGCCGAGCGCTCTCCCGATATCGCCGAAACTTCACCCCGCTTGTCTGGGTGCCACTGGGCGCTCTCCCGAGGTTACCGCACTACCACCTCCAGGTGCCGCTGTGCGTCCGGTCGACCCGTGCACGCTCATCCCGCTCCTCGGGGTGCCGTCGGTCGCTCTCCCGAGCTCGTCGCGTTCCACCCTGCGCATGCGAGTTCTGCTGGGTGCTCTCGGGATCTCGCCGTGGTACCACTGCGCGTTTCCGAGTGCCGTCGAGCGCCCTCCCGATATCGCCGCTCCTTCACCACGGTGCTCGGGGTGCCGCCGGGCGCTCTGCCAAGCTCGCCGCACTACCACCGTGCGCCTCCAGGTGTCGCTGTGCGTCCGGTCGACCCGACGCACGCTCATCCCGCTCCTCGGGGTGCCGCCGGGACCTCTCCCGAGCTCGCCGCGGTACCTCCGCGCGCCTCTGAGTGCCGCCGAGCGCTCTCCCGATATCGCCGCACCTTCACCCCGCTTGTCTGGGTGCCACTGGGCGCTCTCCCGAGGTTACCGCACTACCACCGTGCGCCTCCAGGTGCCGCTGTGCGTCCGGTCGACCCGTGCACGCTCATCCCGCTCCTCGGGGTGCCGTCGGACGCTCTCCCGAGCTCGTCGCCCTCCACCCTGCGCATGCGAGTGCCGCTGGGTGCTCTCGGGATCTCGCCGCGGTACCACCGCGCGCCTCCGAGTGCCGCCGAGCGCTCTTCCAATATCGCCGCACTTTCACCCCGCTTGTCTGGGCGCCGCCGGTGGCTCTCCCGAGCTTGCCGCACTACGAGCGTGCGCCTCCAGGTGCCGCTGTGCGTCCGGTCGACCCGACGCACGCTCATCCCCCTCCTCGGGGTGCCGCCGGGCGCTCTCCCGAGCTCGCCGCACTACCACCGTGCGCCTCCAGGTGTCGCTGTGCGTCCGGTCGACCCGACGCACGCTCATCCCGCTCCTCGGGGTGCCGCCGGACGCTCTCCCGAGCTCGCTGCTCTACCACCGTGCGCCTCCGAGTGCCGCCGAGCGCTCTCCCGATATCGCCGCACCTTCACCCCGCTTGTCTGGGTGCCACTGGGCGCTCTCCCGAGGTTACCGCACTACCACCGTGCACCTCCAGGTGCCGCTGTGCGTCCGGTCGACCCGACGCATGCTCATCCCGCTCCTCGGGGTGCCGCCGGGCGCTCTGCCAAGCTCGCCGCACTACCACCGTGCGCCTCCAGGTGCCGCTGTGCATCCGGTCGACCCGTGCACGCTCATCCCGCTCCTCGGGGTGCCGTCGGACGCTCTCCCGAGCTCGTCGCGCTCCACCGTGCGCATGCGAGTTCTGCTGGGTGCTCTCGGGTTCTCGCCGCGGTACCACCGCGCGCCTCCGAGTGCCGTCGAGCGCTCTCGGGATCTCGCCGCTCCTTCACCACGGTGGTTGGGGTGCCGCCGGGCGCTCTCCCGAGCTCGCCGCACTACCACCGTGCGCGTTCAGGTGCCGCTGTGCGTCCGGTCGACCCGACGCACGCTCATCCCGCTCCTCGGGGTGCCGCCGGGACCTCTCCCGAGCTCGCCGCGGTACCACCGCGCGCCTCCGAGTGCCGCCGAGCGCTCTCCCGATATCGCCGCACCTTCACCCCGCTTGTCTGGGTGCCGCCGGACGCTCTCCCGAGGTTACCGCACTACCACCGTGCGCCTCCAGGTGCCGCTGTGCGTCCGGTCGACCCGACGCACGCTCATCCCGCTCCTCGGGGTGCCGCCGGGCGCTCTCCCGAGCTCGCCGCACTACCACCGTGCGCCTCCAGGTTCTGCTGTGCGTCCGGTCGACCCGACGCACGCTCATCCCCCTCCTCGGGGTGCCGCCGGACGTTCTCCCGAGCTCGCCGCGGTACCACCGTGCGCCTCCGAGTGCCGCCGAGCGCTCCTCCGATATCGCAGCACTTTCACCCCGCTTGTCTGGGTGCCGCCGGGCGCTCTCCCGAGCTTGCCGCACTACCACCGTGCGCCTCCAGGTGCCGCTGTGCGTCCGGTCGACCCGACGCATGCTCATCCCCCTCCTCGGGGTGCCGCCGGGCGCTCTCCCGAGCTTGCCGCACTACCACCGTGCGCCTCCAGGTGCCGCTGTGCGTCCGGTCAACCCGACGCATGCTCATCCCGCTCCTCGGGTGCCGCCGGGCGCTCTCCCGAGCTTGCCGCACTACCACCGTGCGCCTCCAGGTGCCGCTGTGCGTCCGGTCGACCCGACGCATGCTCATCCCGCTCCTCGGGGTGCCGCCGGACGCTCTCCCGAGCTGGCCGCGCTACCATCGTGCGCAGGAGAGTGCCGCTCGAGCGCTCTCGGGATCTCGCCGCGGTACCACCGCGCGCCTCCGAGTGCCGTTGAGTGCTTTCCCGACATCCCCGCTCCTTCACCCCGTTTGTCGGGGTGCCGCCGGGCGCTCTGCCTAGCTTCCCATACTACCACCGTGCGCGTTCAGGTGCCGCTGTGCGTCCGGTCGACCCGACGCACGCTTATCCCGCTCCTCGGGGTGCCCCCGGTCGCTCTCGGGATCTCGCCGCGGTACCACCGCGCGCCTCCGAGTGCCGCCGAGCGCTCCTCCGATATCGCCGCACCTTCACCCCGCTTGTCTGGGTGCCACCGGGCGCTCTCCCGAGGTTACCGCACTATCACCGTGCGCCTCCAGGTGCCGCTGTGCGTCCGGTCGACCCGACGCATGCTCATCCCGCTCCTCGTGGTGCCGCCGGGCGCTCTCCCGAGCTCGCCGCACTACCGCCGTGCGCCTCCAGGTGTCGCTGTGCGTCTGGTCGACCCGACGCACGCTCATCCCGCCCCTCGGTGTGCCGCCGGACGCTCCGCCGAGCTCGTCGCGCTCCAACCTGCGCATGCGAGTTCCGCTGGGTGCTCTCGGGATCTCGCCGCGGTACCACCGCGCGCCTCCGAGTGCCGCCGAGCGCTCTTCCAATATCGACGCACTTTCACCCCGCTTGTCTGGGCGCCTCCGGGCTCTCTCCCGAGCTTGCCGCACTACGAGCGTGCGCCTCCAGGTGCCGCTGTGCGTCCGGTCGACCCGACGCATGCTCATCCCCCTCCTCGGGGTGCCGCCGGCCGCTCTCCCGAGCTTGCCGCACTACCACCGTGCGCCTCCAGGTTCTGCTGTGCGTCCGGTCGACCCGACGCACGCTCATCCCCCTCCTCGGGGTGCCGCCGGACGCTCTCCCCAGCTCGCCGCTCTACCACCGTGCGCCTCCGAGTGCCGCCGAGCGCTCTCCCGATATCGCCGCTCCTTCACCCCGCTTGTCTGGGTACCACCGGGCGCTCTCCCGAGCTCGCCGCACTACCACCGTGCGCCTCCAGGTGCCGCTGTGCGTCCGGTCGACCCGACGCACGCTCATTCCGCTCCTCGGGGTGCAGTCGGACGCTCTTCCGAGCTGGCCGCGCTACCACCGTGCACCGGCGAGTGCCGCCGAGCGCTCTCGGGATCTCGCCGCGGTACCACCGCGCGCCTCCCAGTGCCGCCGAGCGCTCTCGGGATCTCGCTGCTCCTACACCACGGTTGTCTGGGTGCCGCCGGGCGCTCTGCCAAGCTCGCCGCACTACCACCGTGCGCCTCCAGGTGCCGCTGTGCGTCCGGTCGACCCGACGCACGCTCATCCCGCTCCTCGGAGTGCCGTCGGGCTCTCTGCCAAGCTCGTCGCACTAACACCGTGCGCCTCCAGGTGCCGCTGTGCATCCGGTCGACTTGTGCACGCTTATCCCTCTCCTCGGGTTGCCGCTGGACGCTCTCCCAAGCTCGTCGTGCTCCACCCTCCGCGTGTGAGTTCCGCTGGGTGCTCTCGGGATCTCGCCGCGGTACCACCGCGCGCCTCCGAGTGCCGCTGAGCGCTTTCCCGATATCCCCGCTCCTTCTCCCCGCTTGTCGGGGTGCCGCCGGGCGATCTGCCGAGCTTCCCATATTACCACCGTGCGCGTTCAGGTGCCGCTGTGCGTCCGGTCGACCCGACGCACGCTCATCCCGCTCCTCGGGGTGCCGCCGGACGCTCCCCCGAGCTCGTCGCGCTCCAACCTGCGCATGCGAGTTCCGCTGGGTGCTCTCGGGATCTCGCCGCGGTACCACCGCGCGCCTCCGAGTGCCGCCGAGCGCTCTTCCAATATCGACGCACTTTCACCCCGCTTGTCTGGGCGCCGCCGGGCGCTCTTCCGAGCTTGCCGCACTACCACCGTGCGCCTCCAGGTGCCGCTGTGCGTCCGGTCGACCCGACGCATGCTCATCCCGCTCCTCGGGGTGCCGCCGGGCGCTCTCCCGAGCTTGCCGCACTACCACCGTGCGCCTCCAGGTTCTGCTGTGCGTCCGGTCGACCCGACGCACGCTCATCCCCCTCCTCGGGGTGCCGCCGGACGTTCTCCCGAGCTCGCCGCGGTACCACCGCGCGCCTCCGAGTGCCGCCGAGCGCTCCTCCGATATCGCAGCACTTTCACCCCGCTTGTCTGGGTGCCGCCGGGCGCTCTCCCGAGCTTGCCGCACTACCACCGTGCGCCTCCAGGTGCCGCTGTGCGTCCGGTCGACCCGACGCATGCTCATCCCGCTCCTCGGGGTGCCGCCGGGCGCTCTCCCGAGCTTGCCGCACTACCACCGTGCGCCTCCAGGTGCCGCTGTGCGTCCGGTCGACCCGACGCATGCTCATCCCGCTCCTCGGGGTGCCGCCGGACGCTCTCCCGAGCTGGCCGCGCTACCATCGTGCGCAGGAGAGTGCCGCCGAGCGCTCTCGGGATCTCGCCGCGGTACCACCGCGCGCCTCCCAGTGCCGTTGAGCGCTTTCCCGACATCCCCGCTCCTTCACCCCGTTTGTCGGGGTGCCGCCGGGCGCTCTGCCTAGCTTCCCATACTACCACCGTGCGCGTTCAGGTGCCGCTGTGCGTCCGGTCGACCCGACGCACGCTTATCCCGCTCCTCGGGGTGCCCCCGGTCGCTCTCGGGATCTCGCCGCGGTACCACCGCGCGCCTCCGAGTGCCGCCGAGCGCTCCTCCGATATCGCCGCACCTTCACCCCGCTTGTCTGGGTGCCACCGGGCGCTCTCCCGAGGTTACCCCACTACCACCGTGCGCCTCCAGGTGCCGCTGTGCGTCCGGTCGAGCCGACGCATGCTCATCCCGCTCCTTGTGGTGCCGCCGGGCGCTCTCCCGAGCTCGCCGCACTACCACCGTGCGCCTCCAGGTGCCGCTGTGCATCCGGTCGACCCGTGCACGCTCATCCCGCTCCTCGGGGTGCCGTCGGACGCTCTCCCGAGCTCGTCGCGCTCCACCCTGCGCATGCGAGTTCTGCTGGGTGCTCTCGGGATCTCGCCGCGGTACCACCGCGCGCCTCCGAGTGCCGTCGAGCGCCCTCCCGATATCGCCGCTGCTTCACCACGGTGCTCGGGGTGCCGCCGGGCGCTCTGCCAAGCTCGCTGCGCTACCACCGTGCGCCTCCAGGTGTCGCTGTGCATCCGGTCGACCCGACGCACGCTCATCCCACTCCTCGGGGTGCCGCCGGGCGCTCCCCCGAGCTCGTCGCGTTCCACCCTGCGCATGCGAGTGCCGCCGAGCGCTCTCGGGATCTCGCCGCTCCTTCACCACGGTGGTCGGGGTGCCGCCGAGCGCTCTCCCGAGCTCGCCGCGGTACCACTGCGCGCCTCCGAGTGCCGCCGAGCGCTCTCCCGATATCCCCGCACCTTCACCCCGCTTGTCTGGGTGCCACCGGGCGCTCTCCCGAGGTTACCGCACTACCACCGTGCGCCTCCAGGTGTCGCTGTGCGTCTGGTCGACCCGACGCACGCTCATCCCGCTCCTCGGGGTGCCGTCGGACGCTCTCCCGAGCTGGCCGCGCTACCACCGTGCGCCTCCGAGTGCCGCCGAGCGCTCCACCGATATCGCCCCTCCTACACCACGGTGCTCGGGGTGCCGCCGAGCGCTCTCCCGATATCACCGCTCCTTCACCCTGCTTGTCTGGGTACCGCCGAGCGCTCTCCCGATATCGCCGCTCCTTCACCCCGCTTGTCTGGGTACCAACGGGCGCTCTCCCGAGGTTGCCGCACTGCCACCATGCGCCTCCAGGTGCCGCTGTGCGTCCGGTCGACCCGACGCACGCTCATCCCGCTCCTCGGGGTGCCGCCGGGCGATCTCACGAGCTCGCCGCGCTACCACCGTGCGTAGGCGAGTGTCGCCGAGCGCTCTCCCAATATCGCCTCTCCTTCACCACGGTGCTCGGGGTGCCGCCGGACGCTCCCCCGAGCTCGTCGCGCTCCAACCTGCGCATGCGAGTTCTGCTGGGTGCTCTCGGGATCTCGCCGCGGTACCACCGCGCGCCTCCGAGTGCCGCCGAGCGCTCTTCCGATATCGCAGCACTTTCACCCCGCTTGTCTGGGTGCGCCGGGCGCTCTCCCGAGCTTGCCGCACTACCACCGTGCGCCTCCAGGTTCTGCTGTGCGTCCGGTCGACCCGACGCATGCTCATCCCGCTCCTCGGGGTGCCGCCGGGCGCTCTCCCGAGCTCGCCGCACTACCACCGTGCGCCTCCAGGTTCTGCTGTGCGTCCGGTCGACCCGACGCACGCTCATCCCCCTCCTCGGGGTGCCGCCGGGCGCTCTCCCGAGGTGGCCGCGCTACCACCGTGCGCCGGCGAGTGCCGCCGAGCGCTCTCGGGATCTCGCCGCGGTACCACAGCGCGCCTCCGAGTGCCGCCGAACGCTCCACCGATATCGCCGCTCCTACACCACGGTGCTCGGGGTGCCGCCGAGCGCTCTCCCGATATCGCCGTTCCTTCACCACGGTGCTCGGGGTGCCGCCGAGCGCTCTCCCGATATCGCCGAAACTTCACCCCGCTTGTCTGGGTGCCACTGGGCGCTCTCCCGAGGTTACCGCACTACCACCTCCAGGTGCCGCTGTGCGTCCGGTCGACCCGTGCACGCTCATCCCGCTCCTCGGGGTGCCGTCGGTCGCTCTCCCGAGCTCGTCGCGTTCCACCCTGCGCATGCGAGTTCTGCTGGGTGCTCTCGGGATCTCGCCGTGGTACCACTGCGCGTTTCCGAGTGCCGTCGAGCGCCCTCCCGATATCGCCGCTCCTTCACCACGGTGCTCGGGGTGCCGCCGGGCGCTCTGCCAAGCTCGCCGCACTACCACCGTGCGCCTCCAGGTGTCGCTGTGCGTCCGGTCGACCCGACGCACGCTCATCCCGCTCCTCGGGGTGCCGCCGGGACCTCTCCCGAGCTCGCCGCGGTACCTCCGCGCGCCTCTGAGTGCCGCCGAGCGCTCTCCCGATATCGCCGCACCTTCACCCCGCTTGTCTGGGTGCCACTGGGCGCTCTCCCGAGGTTACCGCACTACCACCGTGCGCCTCCAGGTGCCGCTGTGCGTCCGGTCGACCCGTGCACGCTCATCCCGCTCCTCGGGGTGCCGTCGGACGCTCTCCCGAGCTCGTCGCCCTCCACCCTGCGCATGCGAGTGCCGCTGGGTGCTCTCGGGATCTCGCCGCGGTACCACCGCGCGCCTCCGAGTGCCGCCGAGCGCTCTTCCAATATCGCCGCACTTTCACCCCGCTTGTCTGGGCGCCGCCGGTGGCTCTCCCGAGCTTGCCGCACTACGAGCGTGCGCCTCCAGGTGCCGCTGTGCGTCCGGTCGACCCGACGCACGCTCATCCCCCTCCTCGGGGTGCCGCCGGGCGCTCTCCCGAGCTCGCCGCACTACCACCGTGCGCCTCCAGGTGTCGCTGTGCGTCCGGTCGACCCGACGCACGCTCATCCCGCTCCTCGGGGTGCCGCCGGACGCTCTCCCGAGCTCGCTGCTCTACCACCGTGCGCCTCCGAGTGCCGCCGAGCGCTCTCCCGATATCGCCGCACCTTCACCCCGCTTGTCTGGGTGCCACTGGGCGCTCTCCCGAGGTTACCGCACTACCACCGTGCACCTCCAGGTGCCGCTGTGCGTCCGGTCGACCCGACGCATGCTCATCCCGCTCCTCGGGGTGCCGCCGGGCGCTCTGCCAAGCTCGCCGTACTACCACCGTGCGCCTCCAGGTGCCGCTGTGCATCCGGTCGACCCGTGCACGCTCATCCCGCTCCTCGGGGTGCCGTCGGACGCTCTCCCGAGCTCGTCGCGCTCCACCGTGCGCATGCGAGTTCTGCTGGGTGCTCTCGGGTTCTCGCCGCGGTACCACCGCGCGCCTCCGAGTGCCGTCGAGCGCTCTCGGGATCTCGCCGCTCCTTCACCACGGTGGTTGGGGTGCCGCCGGGCGCTCTCCCGAGCTCGCCGCACTACCACCGTGCGCGTTCAGGTGCCGCTGTGCGTCCGGTCGACCCGACGCACGCTCATCCCGCTCCTCGGGGTGCCGCCGGGACCTCTCCCGAGCTCGCCGCGGTACCACCGCGCGCCTCCGAGTGCCGCCGAGCGCTCTCCCGATATCGCCGCACCTTCACCCCGCTTGTCTGGGTGCCGCCGGACGCTCTCCCGAGGTTACCGCACTACCACCGTGCGCCTCCAGGTGCCGCTGTGCGTCCGGTCGACCCGACGCACGCTCATCCCGCTCCTCGGGGTGCCGCCGGGCGCTCTCCCGAGCTCGCCGCACTACCACCGTGCGCCTCCAGGTTCTGCTGTGCGTCCGGTCGACCCGACGCATGCTCATCCCCCTCCTCGGGGTGCCGCCGGACGTTCTCCCGAGCTCGCCGCGGTACCACCGTGCGCCTCCGAGTGCCGCCGAGCGCTCCTCCGATATCGCAGCACTTTCACCCCGCTTGTCTGGGTGCCGCCGGGCGCTCTCCCGAGCTTGCCGCACTACCACCGTGCGCCTCCAGGTGCCGCTGTGCGTCCGGTCGACCCGACGCATGCTCATCCCCCTCCTCGGGGTGCCGCCGGGCGCTCTCCCGAGCTTGCCGCACTACCACCGTGCGCCTCCAGGTGCCGCTGTGCGTCCGGTCGACCCGACGCATGCTCATCCCGCTCCTCGGGGTGCCGCCGGGCGCTCTCCCGAGCTTGCCGCACTACCACCGTGCGCCTCCAGGTGCCGCTGTGCGTCCGGTCGACCCGACGCATGCTCATCCCGCTCCTCGGGGTGCCGCCGGACGCTCTCCCGAGCTGGCCGCGCTACCATCGTGCGCAGGAGAGTGCCGCCGAGCGCTCTCGGGATCTCGCCGCGGTACCACCGCGCGCCTCCGAGTGCCGTTGAGCGCTTTCCCGACATCCCCGCTCCTTCACCCCGTTTGTCGGGGTGCCGCCGGGCGCTCTGCCTAGCTTCCCATACTACCACCGTGCGCGTTCAGGTGCCGCTGTGCGTCCGTCGACCCGACGCACGCTTATCCCGCTCCCTCGGGGTGCCCCCGGTCGCTCTCGGGATCTCGCCGCGGTACCACCGCGCGCCTCCGAGTGCCGCCGAGCCGCTCCTCCGATATCGCCGCACCTTCACCCCGCTTGTCTGGGTGCCACCGGGCGCTCTCCCGAGGTTACCGCACTATCACCGTGCGCCTCCAGGTGCCGCTGTGCGTCCGGTCGACCCGACGCATGCTCATCCCGCTCCTCGTGGTGCCGCCGGGCGCTCTCCCGAGCTCGCCGCACTACCGCCGTGCGCCTCCAGGTGTCGCTGTGCGTCTGGTCGACCCGACGCACGCTCATCCCGCCCCCTCGGTGTGCCGCCGGACGCTCCGCCGAGCTCGTCGCGCTCCAACCTGCGCATGCGAGTTCCGCTGGGTGCTCTCGGGATCTCGCCGCGGTACCACCGCGCGCCTCCGAGTGCCGCCGAGCGCTCTTCCAATATCGACGCACTTTCACCCCGCTTGTCTGGGCGCCTCCGGGCTCTCTCCCGAGCTTGCCGCACTACGAGCGTGCGCCTCCAGGTGCCGCTGTGCGTCCGGTCGACCCGACGCATGCTCATCCCCCTCCTCGGGGTGCCGCCGGCCGCTCTCCCGAGCTTGCCGCACTACCACCGTGCGCCTCCAGGTTCTGCTGTGCGTCCGGTCGACCCGACGCACGCTCATCCCCCTCCTCGGGGTGCCGCCGGACGCTCTCCCCAGCTCGCCGCTCTACCACCGTGCGCCTCCGAGTGCCGCCGAGCGCTCTCCCGATATCGCCGCTCCTTCACCCCGCTTGTCTGGGTACCACCGGGCGCTCTCCCGAGCTCGCCGCACTACCACCGTGCGCCTCCAGGTGCCGCTGTGCGTCCGGTCGACCCGACGCACGCTCATTTCCGCTCCTCGGGGTGCAGTCGGACGCTCTTCCGAGCTGGCCGCGCTACCACCGTGCACCGGCGAGTGCCGCCGAGCGCTCTCGGGATCTCGCCGCGGTACCACCGCGCGCCTCCCAGTGCCGCCGAGCGCTCTCGGGATCTCGCTGCTCCTACACCACGGTTGTCTGGGTGCCGCCGGGCGCTCTGCCAAGCTCGCCGCACTACCACCGTGCGCCTCCAGGTGCCGCTGTGCGTCCGGTCGACCCGACGCACGCTCATCCCGCTCCTCGGAGTGCCGTCGGGCTCTCTGCCAAGCTCGTCGCACTAACACCGTGCGCCTCCAGGTGCCGCTGTGCATCCGGTCGACTTGTGCACGCTTATCCCTCTCCTCGGGTTGCCGCTGGACGCTCTCCCAAGCTCGTCGTGCTCCACCCTCCGCGTGTGAGTTCCGCTGGGTGCTCTCGGGATCTCGCCGCGGTACCACCGCGCGCCTCCGAGTGCCGCTGAGCGCTTTCCCGATATCCCCGCTCCTTCTCCCCGCTTGTCTGGTGCCGCCGGGCGCTCTCCCGAGCTTGCCGCACTACCACCGTGCGCCTCCAGGTGCCGCTGTGCATCCGGTCGACCCGTGCACGCTCATCCCGCTCCTCGGGGTGCCGTCGGACGCTCTCCCGAGCTCGTCGCGCTCCACCCTGCGCATGCGAGTTCTGCTGGGTGCTCTCGGGATCTCGCCGCGGTACCACCGCGCGCCTCCGAGTGCCGTCGAGCGCCCTCCCGATATCGCCGCTGCTTCACCACGGTGCTCGGGGTGCCGCCGGGCGCTCTGCCAAGCTCGCTGCGCTACCACCGTGCGCCTCCAGGTGTCGCTGTGCATCCGGTCGACCCGACGCACGCTCATCCCCACTCCTCGGGGTGCCGCCGGGCGCTCCCCCGAGCTCGTCGCGTTCCACCCTGCGCATGCGAGTGCCGCCGAGCGCTCTCGGATCTCGCCGCTCCTTCACCACGGTGGTCGGGGTGCCGCCGAGCGCTCTCCCGAGCTCGCCGCGGTACCACTGCGCGCCTCCGAGTGCCGCCGAGCGCTCTCCCGATATCCCCGCACCTTCACCCCGCTTGTCTGGGTGCCACCGGGCGCTCTCCCGAGGTTACCGCACTACCACCGTGCGCCTCCAGGTGTCGCTGTGCGTCTGGTCGACCCGACGCACGCTCATCCCGCTCCTCGGGGTGCCGTCGGACGCTCTCCCGAGCTGGCCGCGCTACCACCGTGCGCCTCCGAGTGCCGCCGAGCGCTCCACCGATATCGCCCCTCCTACACCACGGTGCTCGGGGTGCCGCCGAGCGCTCTCCCGATATCACCGCTCCTTCACCCTGCTTGTCTGGGTACCGCCGAGCGCTCTCCCGATATCGCCGCTCCTTCACCCCGCTTGTCTGGGTACCAACGGGCGCTCTCCCGAGGTTGCCGCACTGCCACCATGCGCCTCCAGGTGCCGCTGTGCGTCCGGTCGACCCGACGCACGCTCATCCCGCTCCTCGGGGTGCCGCCGGGCGATCTCACGAGCTCGCCGCGCTACCACCGTGCGTAGGCGAGTGTCGCCGAGCGCTCTCCCAATATCGCCTCTCCTTCACCACGGTGCTCGGGGTGCCGCCGGACGCTCCCCCGAGCTCGTCGCGCTCCAACCTGCGCATGCGAGTTCTGCTGGGTGCTCTCGGGATCTCGCGCGCGGTACCACCGCGCGCCTCCGAGTGCCGCCGAGCGCTCTTCCGATATCGCAGCACTTTCACCCCGCTTGTCTGGGTGCGCCGGGCGCTCTCCCGAGCTTGCCGCACTACCACCGTGCGCCTCCAGGTTCTGCTGTGCGTCCGGTCGACCCGACGCATGCTCATCCCGCTCCTCGCCGCGGGTGCCGCCGGGCGCTCTCCCGAGCTCGCCGCACTACCACCGTGCGCCTCCAGGTTCTGCTGTGCGTCCGGTCGACCCGACGCACGCTCATCCCCCTCCTCGGGGTGCCGCCGGGCGCTCTCCCGAGGTGGCCGCGCTACCACCGTGCGCCGGCGAGTGCCGCCGAGCGCTCTCGGGATCTCGCCGCGGTACCACAGCGCGCCTCCGAGTGCCGCCGAACGCTCCACCGATATCGCCGCTCCTACACCACGGTGCTCGGGGTGCCGCCGAGCGCTCTCCCGATATCGCCGTTCCTTCACCACGGTGCTCGGGGTGCCGCCGAGCGCTCTCCCGATATCGCCGAAACTTCACCCCGCTTGTCTGGGTGCCACTGGGCGCTCTCCCGAGGTTACCGCACTACCACCTCCAGGTGCCGCTGTGCGTCCGGTCGACCCGTGCACGCTCATCCCGCTCCTCGGGGTGCCGTCGGTCGCTCTCCCGAGCTCGTCGCGTTCCACCCTGCGCATGCGAGTTCTGCTGGGTGCTCTCGGGATCTCGCCGTGGTACCACTGCGCGTTTCCGAGTGCCGTCGAGCGCCCTCCCGATATCGCCGCTCCTTCACCACGGTGCTCGGGGTGCCGCCGGGCGCTCTGCCAAGCTCGCCGCACTACCACCGTGCGCCTCCAGGTGTCGCTGTGCGTCCGGTCGACCCGACGCACGCTCATCCCGCTCCTCGGGGTGCCGCCGGGACCTCTCCCGAGCTCGCCGCGGTACCTCCGCGCGCCTCTGAGTGCCGCCGAGCGCTCTCCCGATATCGCCGCACCTTCACCCCGCTTGTCTGGGTGCCACTGGGCGCTCTCCCCGAGGTTACCGCACTACCACCGTGCGCCTCCAGGTGCCGCTGTGCGTCCGGTCGACCCGTGCACGCTCATCCCGCTCCTCGGGGTGCCGTCGGACGCTCTCCGAGCTCGTCGCCCTCCACCCTGCGCATGCGAGTGCCGCTGGGTGCTCTCGGGATCTCGCCGCG